>NC_087134.1:11548008-11848008 GCF_030705265.1 Helicoverpa armigera | reverse complement strand
CGTGAGTACTAAATGAGGTTTAACCAAGAAAACTTTACTTACAAAATCTACCAACTTATATGTATATACCAACTCGGTCTGTAATTACATAGCATTATTTCACTTTCACTTCTTTCATTTCTACCACTTTTGTGAGTTAACAAAATATGTAGATTTACATGTAAATGGCTAGATTAAAAACCGATTTCAGCACTCTAGACCATAAACCAGCTCTGAACATCTGACCTCATTTCTCATAAATTAAAATAATTTTACATAAAACATTAAATTATTTTATTATTAAAGATTTATTATTCAGATCGTATATAAATAATAGTCCTAAAGTTTATCATGAAATTTAATTAGAAGTACTAATTAAATCAGACTGAAATAAATGTCTGGTACTCATTTGCATTTTTTATTAAAACTCTAACGTTAAACTTTCGACCTATTTGGATCTATTAAGTGCCTATTTTATTATAATTTCCAATTAAGAGAATAACGCCTTTTTTAAAGATACTTTGAGGCTTCTAAGCTCTTCGAAGTTCAGTTCTAAGAAAGGCATTTTCAGGGCGTTATGCGCTTTAGTTTTTGTTATAAAAATTATAATAATAATTAATTACAATAGCCCAAGTAGTTTTCATCCATAGTTAGCAATAGTTTAGCACAGAACCGGGGATTGTCCTTGGGTACATTTCTATAGTGTATACAGGGATAATCGTCGGTGTTGTGTCACCATTTCATTAAAGTTGTCTCAAAAGGGCTTCAGCGTGTTGGCTTCGGCCCCACGTTCGCCTCCCAAAAATCCGGGACTCTATAGTCCCGAGGTCTGGAAGAGACATACATTAATTTATAATAATACATTATTTCATAATTACATTATTTTTAATTTCTGCTCATAAATAATTGAATGACAAATGAATTTATTTAACCATTTTTTTTTACAATTCAAAAAAAAGATTTTTACAGTATTTTTCTGCCTTTATGGTTGTTCCGACTAATCACCTACATACCTTACTCGTACCTAAAACAGAAAATACTTATGTAAAAACTAAATGAAAAATGAAAACATCAATGCAACGTGCTCTGGACTGAACGTTCAGTAACGTATACACGCTTCGACACGCTGTCAGTGTGTACCACAGTTATGTTTTACGTAAAAACTGAACACCTTTTGTGAAACATTAAAAATGTTCCTCTGCCGCCATTAAAGAGCAAAATGACTAGAAGAGATATCATAACGCAAAATCTTCTACGAATGCGGGTGTTCGGGGGACGAGGAACGTTACTAGCTCCACCCTCATACGCCATATTCTAGAACTTGCCCATTTTTTTGAAAACGAAATGACCAATCATTCAAGACAAATCTTTGACAGATTCGTCTTGATTTGACAAGGAACTCGAACACCGTTAGTTGACCTACAAGAAGGCGCCTGGTCTACCCGCGTCTACCTGACAACTATGCTCATCTTTCTTTTCTGTGTCTACCGCACACACACAAGTATAAAAACAGTAAAAAAATATATAATAAACAAATATCTTAAAAGAGGATTGTCCTCCAACACCATTCCTAAATAGGATCAGCAATAACCTAAAACATTTTTATATCTTTTAACTTTCATCATTCGGCATCAAAAACTTTATACGTCGCAAACCAATTTGATACTCGCCAAATAAAAGTTGGCCGCGACAGTTTTATCATTTTATTACTTGGATCCTGAACTTTTACCCTGGATCCAGAAGAAATGTGTGTGGACATAAATCCGGGGAATCTTTAGCTAGATCAAGCCAAGTTGGCAGAGCCCCAGGCGAACAAATAGCCAGAATTTGTTTGGCCGTGTGTTTGCTCAACAATTTCATTCACCCTTTTGCATTGCAGGTGAAATATTTTGGGTTACGAATATGAATGTGTGTTAGTTTTTATTTGTTGGGGGCTTTTGTGGTTCCAGTGCGAAGTTGGTCACGAGTTAGTTAGCACCGCGTTTATTGTCGCGCCTTTTTTGTGGGTTGACAGTGATAGGATTGTGTAAAAAACGAGTGGCCTCTTTTATTGTGTATCGTGAACTGTAACTGAGTCTCTTGGAATTCTGTGCCGATGGAATATCATATTTTTCCTGTTCGCTTGTTTGTGTATTTTTAGAAACTTTTTGTTTAGTTAACTAGTGAAACAAACGACGCTACCAGTAGTAGGTATATGATTCTTTTTTTGAAATGAAAGTCACAATCAAATGATTTTATAATTTTAAAGAAAAACAGACTTCATAGCATGCAAGTGCACTGTCATTTGTTTTATCGTCGTTGTAATACTTGTGAATTTCCTTGTGAATTATCAGTATCAGTCAATTGTTTATCCATTGTTGAACGTAGGTCTCTCCCAGTGAGCGCTAGTCTACCCGTATTAACCCACAAATTCACATATACCTGACCTTTTAAAAATTAAATAACCTTTAAAAAAATACAATAACGTTATCTACATCTTTAAACCATGAAAAATAAAATGAAAAGCGCGTTACGTAGCCAGCGAAATCTCATTACATATTGAAGTTTTATAACGTACGCCTCGTTGCGTAGGGGTGCCAACCTTTATTATTTTAGAGTTTATAATGCCAAAGGTTATTGTAATTTAATATCGAGAATCTTTGGTGTCATGAATGTAGAATTTAAAGCAGTTGATAGGCTACACAAGTTTTTGTTACTCGATGATTTTGGTCTTTAAGTCACTGTTGCCATCCCAACTATGGGTAGACTGGAAACCGTTGGGGTCGGTTTCAGATGCAGTTGAGTATCACTACTTTACCTGGAGCGAGTGCCTATTCTGACCTCATCAACCCAGTTACTCAGGCAACCCGATAACCATTCGAAAAACTGGTTGTCACACTTTCTGGCTTTTGTCTACTTACTTTATTTACGTGCGTTAGGAGTGGCAAAGATGGCAAAAAGGTAGCTGGAGCCACCAATTTAACCTGCCATCCGAATGATGGAGGAACTCGTCTTGGATGATCACCCATCACGGATCGATTGAATCGTGCGACCAGTAACCTAATAAGTTCATTAAAATAATAACATAACTGAATGAAGTTATACTTGTGAGAAGCTATACTCAACTCAAGGTACCAAAATACCATTTTCTAACTATTTCGACCGTGGACTTTCACAATGCATCTAATACTGTTCATAGCCCCCACAAGTCCTATAAATTACACACATTTGTTAATACGAACTCAAATAGGCCATCCCTAGCCAACTGTTATAACTTCTGTAGGTACGATATTATCAAGTAAAATATACCTGTGTTACCGTAAAATTACAAAATCGGACTAACTCCAAAATTACTAACAGGACCAATAATTCAACATTAGCATCTGCCGAGACTTTTTCCTAACTATGTTGTGGTCGGTTTCAAGTCTAGCTAATGCAGCTGAGCACCAGTGTTTTATATGGAGAGACTGTCTATCTGAAATCCTCAATCCAGTTACATGGTCAACCTAATACTCCTAGGTAAGACTGATTGTCACACTTACTAGCTTCTGACTACCCTTAACGACTGCAAAAGATGTTTAATACCAGTAATGATCAAATAATTTAACAGTGACGGATAATGTTAGTTGTTTATTTGCAAACTTTCAATTCCGATTGGTCTATTTCAGTTGAAATTACGTGCCAGTAACAATATTATTTGAATGGACATTTGGACAGACAAGAATTGATAGAGTAATCTAAATGTTATAACATGCCAAAGGACTGTTGCAATGTCATCAATGTGTCATTAACTGTATACTAAACGTATTTAGGCTTTGAACATGCAACATATATCATGGTACATTTTGACGAGTTATCTGTATACACAAGTCAGTCATACATTTTGTTATGCTGTTTTGAATATTAGTTTGTTTTGTTTTGTCTTCAACAGCTTATCTCAAACAGTTACAGGATTTATCCGGGTGCATGCAGTTCTCATGGGATGGGAAACCGCTGGCGGATGCTAATTCATAATAGACATAACGCAATATTCAATCATGATTATAATAGTAACGTTTATGTAAGTATACACTCTAACTCAATAGCTCCTTATTTACATATTATTTTTTTATAAAAAAATTTAACAAATACAAAAAAAAAAAACTAGTACATTTACAATATTCCCGAATTCGCACTTTCACGGCAGCACACAGCACCTCATTACGCGTTCATGGTAAAGTTTTCGACTATGTCGACTCGAGTACATGTTTTTGATGTAACGAAACAATCTTATTTCGACTTTCTCCAGTTCACACAGAATTGACTAACGAAAACTTCATTAAAATTATAATTACGTAGCAATGCGAATGGGGGAAATACAATAGAATTTATTTATACATATCTGTGTGCGTTTGAGTCTCAATTTAGAGCATACTGGAGACTTTTTAGTCGGCTGACATTTTGATCGGGCGATTGACAACGCCTGAGAGTAGGAGTACACTACAAACTTTTAGTCGGCCAATTGTTGTCTTGGGCTCATAAATTAGTTTGAAGATGAATGGAAGTACACACGTAACAACGATCAGGTATTTGGCCGGTATTACACCAACTAAGAACTTTCATTGAAAACACGATTTTTATAAAATGTTTTTGGTCTACCGTCGGGCCAACTGTCGGTCGACTATTTGGTTTGCAGTGTGTTGCTACTCTTAATTTAATTGAAAGCTGTTATATTAGTAAATGATTATTACGTATTGCTGAGATAGTAAAACAAATGAACTGAATACACAGTTCTAATTATATTTATTTACTAGAATTTAATAGAAAGCAACTCAGTACATTTGTTTGAATATTTTTTCTTTTGATTGTTTTTAACTTATTTTACAGGCATAGGTACATACCTACATACAATTAGATATAGTTAAAAGTTTAATCTATAATAAAAATAATTTTCTTTGTTTAATCAGTTATGAGGAGTGTTGCTGCCGAAATGAGGAGATCCGTAGACGAACTAAAGTCACCGATATAGCCCACCGGATTAGCAAGTTGAAGTGGCAATGGGCAGGCCATATTGCTCGCAGAGCGGATGGCCGATGGGGTCGAAAAGTGCTTGAGTGCAGACCACGGACTAGCAAACGCAGCGTAGGACGTCCACCAACGAGGTGGACAGACGACCTTATAAAGGTCGCCGGAAGACGCTGGATGCAGGTCGCTTCCAACAGGTATCTGTGGAGATCTAAGGGGGAGGCCTATGTTCAGCAATGGACGTCCTATGGCTGAGATGATGATGATGATGATGATGATGAATCAGTTATAGCTAGCCAACAAGCAGCTAGATAGTAGAAGCTGAAAAAGGACTAATCATAAAGTAGTGTAACTGGACGTTAGTTCAGCCGCGGGTTATAGACAGTTGGAAACACATTTAAATTAACCTTCATAAGCACGACAAACCTGAAATTCCAGCTAAAAGGTTAATTGGAAAAAACATAGACGTATAACCATTAAAAGTTTTTTAATCCTTTTCAATAACTAAAACATTTAAAAACTACGTCCAAAACTGGCCGTGACTAGCAAAAATGTTTTTATATCTTAAATAATATTATGACAGTATAAAACTCTATTATAATACTTTTCTCGTTAATAAGTTTCCAAAGTGAGAAAAGTTCTTTATAAGTGCTAACATGTCTGGCTTGTGTCTGACGTTCTGACATAGTTACGAACTTATTAGAAACTTGCTTTCTTTCTATTTGAACGATTTTAGACTCTGCTTTTGTTCACGGCTATTAAAATGAAATACTTCAAAGATAAACTATGTGAATGATCTTTGTTCATAGGCAAAGAATGAAATATTTATTAAGGGATCATGTTACTGATACATCAAGTGGAATAGGTACTTATTACCTAGCATCATTTTAACTTTTTATACATTGTCATTTTTTTTGGAATCATCATCCTCCGAGCCTTTTTCCCAATCATGTTGGGGTCGGCTTCCAGTCTTTATTAGTTAATTTTTGTTTATGTATCAAACCTACAATATTCTGAATAGCTTAACGTAAATTCAACTATAACATACCAGTTATGTAATTAAAACCTACACTCAATCAAATTGCACACAACACATACTTAAGATTACTTCACATCTCAATCCATAACATATGCTTACCAAACAATAAAATCCCATGATAACCCATAGCTTCAGCTGTCATCCTCTCCCATCCATCTTTCACCATCTTGCCTGCCCCACTTTCCTTCAACGGCCGATAAAACCCCAGCCTCCAACCATCGATGAAAAAATGCATAAATCACTTAACAAACAATATTCATAGCAAAAAAAGCCACTCGGACGTCCTTATACGAGAACTATTCGAAATCTATTCATACATTTATTCATGAATTGTCTCGATTGGTACTATTGTCATCCACAAATACAAGTTTTGGTTATACCATCACCTCAAACTTTAAATCTACAATCATAAGGTTGATTTTTCCATGTGCAGGGTCAGAGATAATTTTGTCAATCGTAAACAACTTACAAAACCCATTTGCAGTTAAACTAAATTGTAACGCGAAGGTTTAGAGAGCAGAATTGAGTTTGGCGGCTGTATACATAAGTTTGTTTTCATAAAAACATAGTAACAAGTACATTTACAGTGGATTTTGGTGAACCTGAAGTTTGATAGCAAAGGCGAGCCTAACGACGGAATATAACTGTTTGTTATTATGTAATATTTGTATATATTTTTGGACGAAAAGTTACCTTTAAAAAGCCTTGGTCTAAGTTGTGAAAATGATTAATTTGCGTTTACATTGCCATCTTTAAAAAATGGAGCCTTCCGACGATCTTAGGTTTCTGTAGAGATCTAAATAACAACATATTTCTTTGCATATTACTTGATGCATTTATGATTACCGATGCTAATTACTATGTATGTGACATCAAAATTGTAGTTTTGATTAGTTATTTAGAAAAAACCTACCTCGATAAATTAATAATGTATATAACACTGAAAGATTAAAAAAAATTGATCCACTAATTCCTCACATTAGCGTCAGAGATCAAGCAAACAAATAAGATTTCGTAAAAAATATAAAAAAAAATATGTTAACAAATAATGTAATCGCCTTATTCGCTTATAACTTGCACCACAACTTATAAAGACGTAACAGCACATTACAGCCTTATCGAATATCATAAGTATACACTCATACGTACCAAGAGAGTGAACAGAATACTTAACGATAGATTTCTTTTATACACATAAATCAACGAAACATAAAACCTTCTGTCCAATTTGGAATCCATTGCGTAGTATGTAGGAATTGAATTTAGTTATTTAGAACAAAAAACGCAATGGAAATGAAACATTTTGAGATTGTTTTGACAAAGATGTTATAAGAGCGTACCTACGTGTTTTTGAATTGAAGCTGGTAATTTTCAAGAGAATTTGAATTTAGTAAAATTTTAAGACAAAATAATGAAGTACAGTCAATAAGAATGAGCGATAAACTATTGATAATTCAATTTAACACCTTATTTAGGCTGCCTGCCAGACATTTTGTAGGACAGATAAATCGGACCGATTTCTTGTATGTCTTTCTGACTAGGATTTTTAGACCTACTACGTGAGACCGTTAGCGCTGCACTATTGCTATCAGTTTGTTTACTACCAGTGTATTCTATTTTGTCTCCTACAAAATATCGATCACCGATTTTGGGACGTGGACAGCCTAAACAGGATCTTTTGAAAAAAGAATACAGGACCATAAACAAGTAAAACAAAAAACAACAGCTATTCCTTTGAGCAGTGTTTGCTTACAACAAAGAATAAGTCAATAAATTATACTTTCTTAGTATACATAAGTACGGTACGGTGTGTTACGGTACGGTATAAGTAGACGTATTTCTTTGACCTTTGATTTGCGGCTGAAATGTGATCCTCAAGGTAAGATTACCACAAAGTAAATAGATATTATGTTGAAGGTCCAAAATCTTTGATGTGTTGTGGTTTTGGTCAACATGGATCAGTAAAGTCCACTGTCTTGTAATTTCAAGGGTTCTTTTTTTGAAAAGAACTTCTGTAGGAATCTTGTAGTGTAATGTCATGGATAGATAGTCAATTTGATTATAAATGCGTCGTACCACGAAATCTTTTAAACGTCTGTTGAACACGTGTCTAAAAAATGACAGATTATGACCTTGAAATAAGGTCCGTTTTGCAGCCACACATTTTTTAGATGCGTGTTCAACAGGTGTTTAAGTTTTTGTAGAAAAGCTGTTATTGTTTTCTATGCCTTGAAAGCCTGGGCCTCGAACAGACTCACTCTTAGCTGTTTGTAATTTTCTAATGTTACTAATTTATTTAAAGCTTTTTTAAACTCATCTGTCATTTGTAGAGTCTTTTTATTGTGATGCATTGTGGTGTAAATACGCGTGAAAATAAAAAGGCATTAATTTTTAATGTCCTTCATACTAATAATACTTTTCAATGATATTTTAAAGGACTATTGACCGTCCAGTAAGATAAATGACATCAATAAATTATCTAGTCCCCCGTGTCCAGTAGAAGTTAATACATTCAGATTTTAAACGTTTTTTAGACGTGCGTTCAGCCCATGTTTTTATTTTACATGAACTGTGATTAATCAGCATTTTTTTATTACAATTATAATTTAGTAGCAACCGCAAGGGTCAATCGATTATAACGTTAAGCAACGTTTGATGCTATCGATCTTTTCTCCGTATTTTGGAAAACATGAACATCTGTAGCAGTAGTTACAGGTATACAGCAACCAGGTAGTCTAACAATCAGTCTTGCCAAGAATATCAGGTTGCCTAGATAACTGAATCGAGATAGTCATAGGTATAGGCACCTATTATCTAGTTAGATCGGAAGCCAACCCCAACATATTGTGTATTTGGAAAAAGATTAAGCAGATGATGGAAGTTACACAAAGTGGACATTCGCAATTTTAATTCTTTGTAGAGAATTATTTTCAGGAAGACTTCAGCTATCAAAAAGCTAAATTCACCAACCCATGGTATCCATAGTACATTACAGGACGAAACGAACAAACAAAAACACAAACAACTGAGCAATATTGTAACATAATCCGTCTTTATTTGTCACTCCCAAGTGATCTATTGCTGGCGTTGAGAACGTTATTAAACTTGCTAGATCTACATAGTACTGGATGTGGCCTGTTCAATGGTATGGGAGATCCAACCTTTCTCCCAAAAGAAGTTACAATGTATTGGAAATCTAGTAGGTACAAGAAAAAAATTGAGCACCTAATCTATTAAGCCTTTTATTGCGTCAAATTCATACAGAAATAAATTGTGTTTAAAAATAAATAGTACTGTGGAACCTCAAATGTAAAGGAGTAAAGCTCAAGATAGTTCAAGCTATTAACTGAAATGATTTTTAATTCAGTTTTAGCCTGAAATCGTAAGAAACTAGCATGATTTATTTCTATTTTTATAGTAAAAAAACCCGATTGAAAATGGACATGGCAGGTTCCAGTTCTATGCCAAAATTAAGAGAACTTCTATTCACTACTGAAAACTCTCCAAAATAATATCAAGTTTAGCAACGAATATTTACAATATTCTGGTACAGACTGGTCTTTATTTGAACACTGAAAGTGCAGCGTAGTGCTGAAAATTCATTTTCACAACAAAAACGGGTTAACGACCCTTGTATGGCTTGTGTATGAGACTTCGGAACCAATTCATACGACAGCGGCTTTTAATAACATGTAGTTTGGTAACATTTTAACAATAAGCTGCCTATATTTATCACTAGCCGATTTTCCGCGGTTTCACCCATGTCCCGTGGGAACTATTGCTTTATTTACTCGCTTATGTTACTCGGTAAGAGTGTAGGTTTCCTACAGTGAAATATTTTTTCAAATTGGTTCTATAGTTTCGGAGACTTTAGGGTATAAACAAAAAAAAAATGTTTATTATAATGTTATAGAAGTTCAGATAATATCGGCATAAAAATATACATAGTTTTAATATTCTTTTTCTAAATTCCTTTATAATAATGTTACTAGCTGTTACCCGCAGTTTCACCCGCGTCCCGAAAAACCCAGAGTCAAAAATTGTCTTGTCATTTTTTCCCGTGATAGACACGCAGAGTCATATCCAGTCTCTTAGCTCTTCCAGTTAACTTAACGATGTGACGAGGCACTCAAAACCAAAGTGGGTCTCCCACAATGTCCTTGGAAGTTTTTATGTCAGCCTCACGAAATAACATTAACATAAGCATTTGTAAATACAAACATATTAACTTTCTTTTTAATGGTATGAGGTATTAATTTAATAGTATGGTGAAGGAAAACATCAAACAAACATCTTGAGGAAACCTGGACTATATAGTCTGAAGTCACCAACCCGCATTGAGCAAGCGTGGTGATTAACGCTCAATCCTTCTCCATGTGAGAGGAGGCCTGTGCCCAACAGTGGGACGATAAAAAGGCTGTAACAGTAACTTTTTAATAATAAGCAAGTTTTTGTCCCAAAAGTCTTTAAGTTGCCATCTGCCTAGCCTTTTCACAAATATCCCGTATATTAGTATATAGCTCAGCTACCAGTCTACATGATTGAAAATGAGTACCAGTGTTTTTCATGTCATGAAGCCACTACTTATTGGTTACCATCTGACTACCCTTGACGACTACTAGGGATGTTGAAATGACAATCGCGAATCTGTAATTCAACGTGCCTTTCAAGGCATGTGGTCACTGACCTATCTAGCTTCTTCATAGTATTCTAATTAGAAAAATCGTAATTATTAATAGCTTTATATTTTGATGTATTATTGAAAATATTTCAATAATCATATGCCTTGGTAAATAATGATGATTTATAGAATCTAATATCGAGAGCTTTAACTGCATAAACTAGTCAATTCACAAAATTAATGATGCAGCTGTTGTCTATATGAACAAATAAAATATTCATTAACAGCTGTGTCCAATTAATTTTGCGTTCAGAACATAAAATATTGGTGAACATATTCTGGTTCAATCGTAATATCTATTATTAATAGTCTGCGGTCAAATAATTTGATTATTATTGTAATTTTAATTAAATTATGTTGATGAACCCAAGAATATTTCCATTATGTCCATTTCAACTTATCTACCATCCACATCACCAACACGCCATTATGTCAATTTTAACGTCCGGTCTTAACATTTGAATACATTAATGAGACGCTGGACGCTGATTAATGGACGCTGGTCGCCACCAACAGGTATCTGTGGAGATCTAAGGGGGCCCCAATGTTCAGCAGTGGACGTCCTATAGCTGAGATGATGATGATGAATGAACTGAATTGCCACGTGTAACCTTAAACAAATGAGTTTCTAATCACAAAGATCTTACAAGAAAAACTCAATCAAAATTGACACGCCATTTTGAGAGCACAGACAAACAAGCACCTTATAAAAACACTGTTTTTGACTCGGCAGAACGGCATTAATTTACATGACCTTTTCTCATATAATAATGAAATCACGCACGTGTAATTTGAATACTGTTCAGTAATTTGTCGTCTAACATGAATAGATTTAAAGCTGGATTATTCCTTTCTAAATGTCATTCCTGTACCTGATCTCTCTCTAGTCATGTCAGATTTTAGTCTCATCAGGCTATGAGAGTGAAGGAATAGTGAGTGCACCTGTGTCCAAGCAAATGCTTGTGTACTATTTTTTGTCCTGCGCCGTTGTCTAATCTCCTTGTATGAGAACAGCCGCTGTAGCCGATAATCGGCTAGGAGTTAGTTGCTACTTATACACACATATTTTACATATCTACATATCCTACCTAATATACAATACCTATAATATACCTACCTACATATTTACAAAAATAATTAAAGAAAGGAAAAATAGTGTCCTCGATCACCCGTTAATTATCAGAGTGATATAATCTCTACAGCTCACTATAAATACATAATAGGTACTTGTACAGTACAGTGTACCGTAAAGTGTAGTTACAGTTATCAGAAATCTGACGTCACAGCCTCGGCTACGTCATAATTAAGTTTCCTGAAACATCGATCGCATGTATGTCAGTTAGGACATCGTCATGGAATAGATACACTTTATTACTAGCTTAAACTGACGTCATGATTTTGATGGTGATCTCATATTACCATGAGAGTGTACCTTTATTCACTTTTAATCGCATGAATGACGTTTTTGGATTGGGCACCAGTTACGATCCTCAAATTTCAAAGCTGTTCAAGGTCTTAGGGTCCAAACTATCTGTGTAACACATTAAAAGGGCTTCAGAAATGTCAGTGTGAAAGCCAGGCAGAAGGCAAAGACAGAAAAAGTTACTTTCGCGTTTCTGATATCGGTTAGAAAACTATTCTTTGGAGTCATGTACCTACCTAACTCTCCTTAACTAATTATCAGATGTTTAAGGGTCAATTCCCACTGAAAGAGCAGCGGCCGGCAGCGGCCGTAAGAGCACGGAAAATGTAAGAGCGCGGCGCGGTGCGGCGCCGCGCGGCGCCTCGCGGCCCGCCGCGCTCGCGCTCAATCCCTTGCAATTACGGCCGCTGCCGGCCGCTGCCGGCCGCTGCTCTTTCAGTGGGAATTGACCCTAACAGTTGCTTCACGCACTTTAAAGCGCCACTTTTTATAGTGACGTCCTACCACTTACTACTACAGTATGACGTATGGTATGAAGTACACCAAAATCCGTTCAAAGAGAGCCTAACCCCGTGCGTCAATTGGCAGAGTGTTGCGGTCGCTAACACGGTTACATACCGTGCTGGCATTCGACGCTAAATTAGGACGAGTTCGGCACAAAGGTGACAGCCCTGTTGTTTTACAGTTGATTTGCTTTGTTACATTTTCAGCCTGAAACTCTATAGTGTTCAGTATAGATCACGTCTTTTTAAAGGGTCTTCAAAAAGGAGGGATTTCTTAATTTGTTGTGGCGAATTTGCAACGTGGGAAAAGGTTAGGCTGATGATGATGAATGCTTTGTATACTATTCCATCTGTATTTTACGTTAATTTTAAAAGATAATAAGGCCAAGTCATGTCTTTATTTTAAACTAAAGTGTTATGGAATAGACAATAATTATTTATTATTTATATTTATTTCTACTTTTTTTATTATTATTTATTTTTACAAAGTTCTTCCTCCTATTGAATGTGAGTATTCCAAGAGTGAAACTTCCTTCCTCAAAACAATGAACGTTTAAAATTACAAAGTCGAATGTCTCACGTAAACAAACACTAAAGCCATGCGGATTACAAAGATTAACCGTCTCAAACAAGAAATAAAACCGTAAACTCACTTACCTTATAAACTTGTGCAATGAGTATAAATTGCAAACGCTTTTTCCTTTCGCAGAAATCTCCTGCGAATAGACGTCGAATACACGTTGCTTTAAGCTATTTATATAAGTATCGGTTCTAAGTTGTGGTGGTGACAAGTTACCGGCTTATTGCGTACCTTGAGAGATTTATAGTTCACTTTCTACAAGATTAGGTCAACAGGTAAGGTTTAAAGTGGCAAGTTTCGTTTTTAGTGAGCGTGTTTTGTTTTTGAGTGATTGAAGTTTGGGTCGTTGTGTGGTTGTTGATTTTGTGCCCTAAAGTCTTTGTGCTAAGGGTTTTTTTCTGGTCTTCTTATCCAGTAAGTTGAAGGTTTAATCACTCAGAAGTCCTAATGTCAGAGTTCTCTTTATTTCGTACTAGCTTATTGATGTCATATTTAATCAACTTGATTTTATTTTATGACCTTTGTATTAAGCGTAATTTAGCGTAGGTACATTTTATGGTCCATTATCTCGAAGTAAGAATGTGTGAAAGTGACACATTTTAGACTACATTGTCGGCCGATACTTGGGACCATTGGCTTACATTTTATTCAGAAGTTGAATCCTGTCAAAACTATTATCGGTCTGACAATAATGTGCGTACTACCATTGATCTCCATACCGATTTACGAACCCAATAAAACAATCAGCCAACTAAAAGTTTACCGTCTGCAGCTCTAAAACGTAAATAACTTAAGCACTAATTTACCTTTCTAAGTAAAACTTTAACATTTATAGGGGAAACGCATACACTGCAGTGCAAACATTAGTGTTTTAGCGAAGAGTCATTAGTCGCGGCTAGGTGCGATTCCGTGCGGTTTCGTGCGGTAACTTTTCAGAACATTTCACGTTGAAAACTGTTTTATTTGAGTGCGGATGCGGACAGAGTGAGTGCTACCTGCTGGGGGTATGCGGTTAAACGATATAAGTGGAAAAGAAATAGCTACTTGCATATAACTTTCGTGGTCATAATTGTTTTTTATATTGTGTAACGATATTTTTGAAGAAAGATAATTCATATTTTTCATAATGCATAAGAAGATTTGCATTGACAGAAATAAACTTCAGTGCTCGTCATACATTTGGATTTTAAGAGTTTACAAGAGCAAATCTTTTATACTTTTACATCAAGTATATAGATAGTTACATATCACATAGCAACACTATGTAAAACCTACAAAATATTTAAGTAGCACATTGCCAAAGAACACCAATCCAGTACAAAACCTAAAATATCGCAAAACCCTCTTTCCTCGTCATAAGCACATCGCATTAGAATGTTATGTAGACCAGTCGCCATATTGGTGGCGTCTGCTAGACCTCACAATGTTTTATGCATCGGCCTCGCTTTAAGCGGATTGTACGCGCTCATTTTATGTCTTCAAGCGATTTTTACGCTTGTTTTGATTAATAATATTGTCAGATGTTCTAAGGCAGGGTCGTTTTTTGTATCTTTTGCAAGCATTTTCGTTAACGTCAGAATCGCTGTCACTCCTCACCGATCACCTAGATATATAGAAAGTTGCTACCAAATTGCTACCAGCTACTATTAGTTACTACCTAATTTCTACCAGCTACCATCAGTTGCTACCTATTGCTACCGCCGTGGTTTTGAAGATATTCAGCAACTAAAGGTTAACTAATTAAAGGTACTTCAATTATGTACATGACTTTTATAGCCCAGTCGCCATATTGGTGGCGTCTGCTAGACCTCACGATGTTTTATGCATCGGCCTCGCTTTAAGCGGATTGTACGCGCTTATTTTATGTCTTCAAGCGATTTTTACTCTTGTTTTTGATTAATTACAACGTGTTTTTTGAAGAACTGTGGAACAGGTGTTCTAAAGTAGCGTTTTTTTTTGAGTAGCTTTTGATAGCATTTGCGTAAATGTCAGAATCGCCGTCACTCTTCATGGATCCCCTCGAAATACATATAGAGAGTGGCTACTTAATTGCTACCAGCTACCATAAGTTGCTACCGATTGCTACCCTAGTGGTTTTGAAGATATTCAGCAACTAAAGGTTAACTAATTAAAGGTGATTCGATTATGGTCATGACTATTGTAGACCAGTCGCCATATTGGTGGCGTCTGCTAGACCTCACAATGTTTTTTGCATCGGCCTCGCTTTAAGCGGATTGTACGCGCTTATTTTATGTCTTCAAGCGATTTTTACTCTTGTTTTTGATTAATTACAACGTGTTTTTTGAAGAACTGTGGAACAGGTGTTCTAAAGTAGCGTTTTTTTTTGAGTAGCTTTTGATAGCATTTGCGTAAATGTCAGAATCGCCGTCACTCTTCATGGATCCCCTCGAAATACATATAGAGAGTGGCTACTTAATTGCTACCAGCTACCATAAGTTGCTACCGATTGCTACTCTAGTGGTTTTGAAGATATTCAGCAACTAAAGGTTAACTAATTAAAGGTGATTCGATTATGGTCATGACTATTGTAGACCAGTCGCCATATTGGTGGCGTCTGCTAGACCTCACAATGTTTTTTGCATCGGCCTCGCTTTAAGCGGATTGTACGCGCTTATTTTATATCTTCAAGCGATTTTTACGCTTGTTTTGATTGATTGTTTGTATAGAATTTGGAATTTATTATTTTGAAATTTGTATGTATGGAACAGGTGTTCTGTTGGTAGAAGGGGTAGTCATTTTGCGATTTTCATATGTTTTTGCGCCAGTTTCTGCAAGAGATCTTCTGACCGCATACGTAGATAATTTTTTGCTGCAACTGATAAAAAGTAGTCTAGTATATGTGTAGGTAATTTTGATGCAATTATAAGTTATTGTAAAGTTTTATCAAAATCTTTTGAGTACTTTTTAAAATACTGCAAAATAAATACAATTTGATGTGTAAATACTACATTGCATTTGTTAAGGAATTTAAAAATAAGTACTTTATGTACGTAACTCCTAAGTAGGCTGCCAGTTAACCCCTAACATTCTTGGTAAAAGCCTAGGCAGATGACTAGACATAGCTGTCAAGATACAGAAAAACACCAGTTTCACGGTCAAAAAATACCTTGAAATTCTCACCATCTACTCGCCATGCTCCCATAAAATTAAGATTATCGTAATACACGTCTCGGCATATCTTTATGAGGTTGCTATCGACCCTCCCCATGTTAGGAGGATAATGCCATAATTAACGGTAATGGTGGCCGGATAACTGTCACCGGTACCTGTAGGTATTGATATAATTAACTTCTTAAAAATATTATAAGGAAAATTTTGAGAAAAGTATTGTTTTGTGGGGGAAGGAAGTCGGTTTTAAGAAGTTATTTTATAAGTATTAGTATTACCTGTTATGTCATTTGATATGTTTTTTTTTGTGGGAAAATTTATTGGGAATTTTTAAACAGATCGGTTGGCTGTGAGCAGATTTTTTTTATTGGAATATTATGTTATTTCATTTATCTACTGCCTTAAATTACAAACCACATAATAAAAGAATCTGACTTAATAAATATTTTTATTATTTTCGTACAGATCCCAATTTTACTCCTGCCAAGTCAATATCAAAATACTCTACAAAACCAATTTTATTTCGTCTTTTATGCGACCGAAGTATATCTGCGTAGCAAATAGATTGCTGGCTACGACAATCTAGTTTACGTAGCGATGACGTCACAGCTACGGCGTAGCACCCACGTAGTAAGTGGGACAAAATACTTGTCTTAAAATATGTCAGATTTCTATACTAATAGGAAATAAAAGGATTTTTTTTTGCTCGGAAACTACTGAATCGATTTCAAAAACATAAGTACCTAGTCTGGGTACAGGTAGTGCTGCGTGAGCGAAACCTAGTTTTCTATAATATTTCTGTTTTATTTGCGAGAGACCAATCCAGTGCCGTTGTAAAACTGCAAAAACTTTAAGGAAAATGCTTCGTAAATAAATTAATCTATTTCCTTCTTCTATTTATTTGGTTATTTTTTAAGTCAAATTGAATTCTACTAATTGACATTGTTTCGTCACATTATGTCATCACAGTACAAGGAAAAGGGAAAATATTACGTGACTTTTTTTCCAACTTCCTTGATCCTTACAAGGAAGTATCTTTTTTAACCGACTTACACAAAAGGAGGAGTTTAAAAGAGGAAGAATTCTTAATTCTGATGTTTTTTTTTTATGTTTGACATACATATGTATATCTTATTAAAGGGGTACCGATTAATTAGTGCAGTTGACAGCCATCAGTTGTCAACCGTACTAAGAAACGGTCAGACCATAACTTACAAAATACAAATACATTATTTATGTTTTGAAAGTTGAACATAAGTTGGTGATAGGAGCCTCCTTTTAAGCAAATAATGTCGGCATTAGGACACTTCGCTCTTCTACATCAATATGCTTCAACTTAGGTTTAGCTTTGACCTGAGTCTTACAATTTTAAATCGAGTACCTACCATCTTTTTACACGAAAATAAGCATATTGTCAAACACCTGTATAAAACCAACTTCTAAAGGAATCCTAAGCAGTTTACAGAAACACAAAAAAAAGTTTTCGAAGCTTAACTTGTCTTTAAAAGTAAGTTATGGTATTGTTAGTCGAAAACAGCCCTCTTAGGCTGTTAAAAAGATAAACTCAGTGTGAATTTGTGTCCTATTGTGGAAAATTGGTATTTCTTTTTTTCTTTTGTTCGAGTTATTTTTTTAACAGAATTGTATAGAGTGGTATGTTTGTAACCTCTTGGGCTCAATGGGCATGGGCTTCTGTATATTTTTTTTTATTATAGAGTATACAAAATATTTATTGCTTATTAAGGTTTCATCGAAAAGTGCTGGAGTGGAGACCATGGACTAGCAAGCGCAGCGTAGGACGTCCACCAACAATGTGGACAGACGACCTTATAAAGGTCGCCGGAAGACGCTGGATGCAGGTCGCCTCCAACAGGTATTTGTGGAGATCTAAGGGGAGGCTTATGTTCAGCAGTGGACGTCCTATGGCTGAGATGATGATGATGATGATAAAGGGTTCATCGATCGGAAATATTTAACACATAAACTCTTCACACTTCTCTAGAATCTACACAACAAATTCAATACTCCTATACAGTATTTTTTTGTTCGCCATTGCTAATGGTTCATTTTAAATTTCATAAATGCCAAAATTGCCTTTAATAACTGAGTAGTAGCACAGTATTAGTATATAGTAGTAACCGAGCAGTTCCTACGAGACGCGGGTGAAACCGCGGGCAAATGGATAGTCCGTAATACATAATATCAATCTGGTACTCACACTACCAAATTCTACGGAAAAGCAAATTGACGCTATGTTATGTAATTAGCGAAAATAGCGCAAGATGAAAGGGGTTCAAACAAAAGCCCTAACCAGATGTCGAGTGAAATCTTTGAGACATCAAAGTCAAAAGACTAATCAAATATCTTACATAAGTACAATTAATTTCGTCCTTGAAACTAGATAGTTTTGGATATCGAAAGTTTTTGGCTTAAAGCGGGTCACACACTACCATGTTCTACGCGTGAGGGAAGCCTTTTCAACGGTCAGTGTAAATAAGTTACTAGCTGAACCCTGTTAGTTTTGTGGAGTACACTTTTATAATTTACTCACCTTTGTTATACGAATTTGTAGGCTTACAAACCTGCTGCAAGATTGCTCGAAAGAGTTATCGCGGCCCTGCTACATAAAGGGCTTCAGAAGGAACATGGTCGGTATTAGTCGGGAGTCTGATACTCCCTCACGCTGCACATTATAGCGGGAAGGTTCATTTGACGATTTCCCATAAAAAATGGCTCACAAACCTAGTCAGTCTCAATTGAAGAGCAATCATAACGCATTGAGTCGCGATGTTAAAAATGCGTTTCTTTAAAGAAATATGTAGTGTGTGATCCACCCAAGATATAAACTACTTTAAAAGCTAAGCGGCTATAAGAGTACTTGAAGAAACGTTTAAGAAAAGTGATATCTTACTTATAAGAGTGCTATCATTAACGACAGAGTTACGTAAGGGTTTTGATTCTGATTTATAGTTTGAAGTAAGTGTAGTACATATCTAGAGCTGTTCCCCGCGGTTCCACCCACGTTCCAAGGGAATTGGTTTCTGCAAATTAGTTTTGATGACCTTTAAAGGGTCTAAACTATCGGTACAAGTAATTAGAAGGGATTAGGCTTTAATTAGCATTTAAAAACCACACATCGTAGACATCCTTGCGAGAACATTTTGCAAAAAAAATAACATGTAATTTACCTTTTTATAGCGTACCGAGCGAGTTGAAGAGTCTATTCCATTTATCGATCTTCAACAAACCATATTTTAGGATCGTAACTACTAGATTTAAATTGGTCCAATCAAACTGTATGGTAACTTAGAAGTTTGGAGTCGATCGAATCTTCATATATGGAATATATCTATATATAATAATCTCGGGTTTAAGTGTAGGTACACGCACAATATTATTTTAATCAAAAGTTTTCCATTCTTGTTCAAATATAGCAAAATATATTGCAGAAGTTCCATTAATTATAAACGGTAGTCAGTATTCTACAGATATTTACCCAGACATCATCATTTGTTTACACACTTTTCTTTCTGGGTTTTCTATTAAGGCTACACTTTTCATGTATTTTGGTTAGTCTGAAGTAGAAAAAAAACAATTTCACATACCAATCATTTGCAGACGTCCACAACCAGGGCAGCTGATGTTGGAGATAGCCAGTTGCAACGGCTATTTCTTCACTCGTAGCTCAACGGGATAACAATCTGATACAGGAGACTGGAGAGAGGTTGAGCTCAAGACTGGGTTTTTAAAGATCTCTGAAGCAAAGAAATTCTTTCGTGTTAACTTGTTATTAATAGTAAGAGATAGAAAACAGTGACAAGAGAAAATCAATCAGACAAATCCAATCAATTTGTAAGTTACCCAGTTCCATTCGTATTCTCAGTTAACTATTTCCAGCACCTATTTAAGAGGTATCCTATCCCCTTTTTAGGCTTTATTATCTGTGTATCGAATTGTATTTAAACCAATACAGAATTCTACACTACTAACCTAGTTATATTTATTGATACTTCTGATATATTTGTTTAATACAAGCTGTATGTACGAGTTTATTGTATGTGTAGTTGTGTGGGCGGCGTCGATAGCGAACACTTTGATCTAAGTTGATTAAGTTAGAGGTCTAAATTAGGGTGCCTTTCAAAGCTCTGCTTGACTGAGAACTAATGAAGTTATGGTTTATTTTTTTAACTGTGATTTTATAGAGTTTTATTAATTTAGTGTCGTGCGTTTGATGTGGTAATTAATCAAATTAAAATGTCTGTTGGCAAATTAAGATCAATTTAACATGTTTTTTACATTAATCAGGTATTTATTGAATTATTTGTGATGTTGTTTTTTTCGAAATAAACATCTAGAGACAGAAGTGCTTTTATTTCCAATTTAGCAAATGCTCTATAACAAATTGTCTTGGGATTCCCTGCTAAATACTGGATGAAAAGTTGACTCAATATTTTCTCAGTGTATTAACTAAAAAACTAGGACAAACGCGATCGACTCGACTTTCGATGTCTAAAATATATCAGCCATCTATTAGCGTTCCGCGACAAACACAGCTTAACTGCTGTAATTTTTCACGAGCAATCCTGTGTCTAGGGTGTTTTTTTACAATGTTATGTTACAAGCTTGTTTATAACTAAGTACATCACCTTGTTAGGGCGTAGTTAAATTAGCTTAAATAACCTGTTATTTGATATCACGTAAGAATGAAATAATGTTAATTTGGATTACATTGACTAGATCATACTATAGCGAGAAAGCTTATGATTATAGAGGATGAAAAGATATGTACCTCTAAATGCATTGTGTGAAAGAAGACATGACTACAAGGAATTGATTTCGGGATACAGATGAAACTACATAAAAAAGCAAATATCTACTTTTCTCCCTTAAAACGTAATCAAAACTTACTGAAAGTTATTTTTGGTAACTTATATAAATTCTGCAGTCCTTAATTAATATTCGTATAAATACATATAGCCATATCAATACCTATATACCTAGCTATTATTAACGCTACCATTCTCAGTTTCCCGATACAAACATTTATTGGCAAATAATAATAATGATTATAATAGGCGTCTCAAGAACAGGGTTTAATTAAAACCTCGTGTTCCGACGACGAACGATATTAGTTTCTTAGAAATACTGTTGAAAATTGTAAAGGAAAATTAATTTTGTAGTGATGAAAAATCGTGTATTTTTTGTAGTTACAACTGATAATTACGTAACTTGTAATTATGTAACACCATAATATACGTTTTTAATATACTTTGTCCTGTAAATTTCTTTAAAATCGTTAATGATACTGAAATAACCCTACAATCATGCCACGTAGAAAGAACTGTAATAAATTATTAACGATTTCTTAAAGCGCTTTCACACTGACGACTTTTGTCGCGCTCATAGCTCGGTAACTCTACGCGTGACACATTCTACTTATTATAGAATTTTCTGCTTTAGTTGTCTGTATTATATTATATGTTGTATGTTATTTGTTATCCCTCATACATAAGTATACGCTGAAAATCTGCTAGTATGAATGCGCTGTAAAGTCTAATAACTCCAGAAAAATATCGGCTTTATTCAATACAAAACTTTAATAACATGATTGCTAGTGCTTGGAGTTGCTTTCATAAGTGGAAGGCAATTATAGGCTAAAGTATGTTGGATCAAGAATACAGCAATATAAAATTGATAATGTATTTCAATACGCTATAATTCTAATAATATGTACATAATTGTGCTGGTTCAAGTATACAGCTCTGTAAAATTAAAAATGTATTTCCTTATAGAAATACGCTACAATTCTAATGATACATAATTGCCTATTCATAAATGTACAGATAATCATAGGTACATGATTAATATCGAGGAATTATACAGCAGGTCGATTTAATAATGAAAGATACACAATCATCCGTGTATACTAATTTTAGCTTCCCACCCGGGGGTTCACCCGCGTCCCGAGATGACTGCTTCCCGGTAGCCGGATGGTGACAAAAACTATCCTATGTCCTTCTCCCTATAATTGTAAAGTAAATAGATCAGTATTACAATGAAAGATACACACTATTTATTGATAGTGATATTTAAATATTTGTATACGATTCTTCAAACCATACAGACAGAATTGTGTTGCTGGGGAGTTTGTTCCACCACTTCTTCTTCCCAGCAAAAACACATAGGAAGTGGTGAAGGGCGGGCGTTTTGGGGGCTGTCTTTTGTATTGACGTTCGAAAAGTGCTGATTTTCAGCCTACTTTGAATAAATGACTTTTGATTTGATTTGATTTGATAGGGTCTTGTTAATATCTAGCTACAATAATGACAAAGCATTCTTTCTACAAACTATGTTATTAGAATCTTATCTCAGAGCTTTAAGGCAAAATGAATAAATGCTAGCATATTTTCCAAATAGCTGGAGGGCTCTAACGCTAGGACATATTATTTAATATTTAAACAAATAATTGTTACTCAAGACGGCTAGAAGTTAGAATATGTCTCTTTGAAATTAGTATGAATATGTCGGAGGTAAATAATGAGTGTGTTATTTTAATGTAGTATCACTTTAATGAACTCAAAGTTATATATTTACTAAAAGATTTTGTCAGCTCGTATATTTGTAGAAGACATCGCATAAGACATTGTAGAAGACAGTCGCTCTATGGAAAACACTGGTACCCAGCTGCATCTGGTTAGACGGAACACCGACCCCAAAATAGTTGGGAAAAGGGTTGGCAGATGATGATGTTTGTGGAAGGCAGGAAACCATGATAGAAGCAGCTATAACTAAACAATCTATGATGAAAATGTATGTATAGTAATGAAGGATGGCAGGAAAATCTGCGTGGTCTATAATCGTCATTGGTCTGAACACTTGAATGATTTTGAAGTGTATAGACAAAATGAGGAAAACTTTGTCCAGCAGCTAGATAAATAATCGTAAAGAAATCCAAATGACTTGCTACTTCCGCATGCCTACAAAAATACAAATAAAACTCAACCAACCAATCCAAACCTACCAAACTACCCGAAAACATCGCAAAATATATGAAAATTATCCGTCCACCTAATTGAATCTTCCCCCATAAATCTAGAGCTAACGGGCCCAGAGTTTAATATAGCCTCAGTTTTAGAAGATTCCATATATATTGAGTTTTATCGCGGAGTTACAAACGGTGGCTTACGATAGATTTCTCAAACTGATTTAGTAGCTAGGGGTTACTTTAAGTTCACGGAAGATGAACATCCGATCGATATTTGACGAGTTTGTACGTTATACAGCCTAAATAATAATGTAACTCATCTAGACATATCATAAAGCTGAAAAGTTTGTTTGTTTGAGGGCGCTAATTTCAGGAACTACGGGTCTGACTTGAAAAAATCTTTGAGTGTTAGTTACCCCGTTAATCGAGGAAGCTACTTTTATTCGGGTTCTTGCGGAAGTTTCCACGCGTTGTGGGTGAATTCGCTGGCAGAAGCTAGTAGTTATTATAAATATGGATCTTCAAACCTAACAAACAAACATGTGTTGCTGGGGAGTTTGCATTTGCGAATTGATTTGGGCGCTGTCTTTTGTTTTGACGTTCGAAAAGTGCTGATTGTCAGTCCAATTTGAAGAAGCGATTTTGTGTTTTTAGTTACATTTATGTTCGATTGTCAATTGTCCCAGATTTTTAAATTCGTCAAAGTTAGAGTTATTCCCGAGACTATGGGTTTCCTGCTGATATATTATAATACCTAGTTCACTTACTAAATGATCGACAGCCAAGATTAATGGGTGAGTTGGTTTGTGTATCTTTTGTGTTTCTGTATATTAATTACCGGTTGTTGTACATGATAGCGTCTTAGTGGGGAAGTTCGGACTTTCCTTGTTAGTTGACTGGTTTATTGGTTAAGCTCAGTTCTGCTGAGTTCTGCTGACTTTGGTTACAGTGAATTATGTATTGCAGTTTCATAAAGGGATGAGCTGTTTGGGTTTGAAAACTTTTGAGTTATTTTGATTGATGAAAATTTTGGATAGATTTTGTTTTCTGTTATTGTTTGTAAAAGATAAAAAAAATATATATCGAATGTTTCGTCTACCAAAAATCCTGAGGTTCATTACATAAAGTTTTTAAAACAAAAATGAATGTTTAAAAGCGAGTTTTAATTATTGTTTGTTTTAGCAAACTTGTTACAGTATTTTTAATGCTGCTTTTAAAACAGGAAAGTATTAAAGAACGATTAATCCGAACCCTACTTAATTATTTAAGACCAATCTTAAACAATTTTCTTCATACCAATTATTTTTAAATCCATACCTTTTCCAAAAAAATCCGAACTCTCAGAACTCTTTACATAAAACTGGTTGAATACAAAATAATTTAAAGTCGAGGTGCGCGAATAATTCCACGGTAGAATTAAGACAACGCTAAAATTCTAATCAGTTTCCGAACGCAACTCGCGTTAGAAGTTTTTTTTGTCTAACAAAAGCCTAAATTAGTACGCAAGAGGGGTACGGAGGAAATTACATAAATTTCTATCTTGAAGTTAGTTACTTACTCTACTTCGCGAAGGTAGGAATTGAACGGTAAGATTTTTCTTGGTTGTTCCAAAGATTTGTTATTTGGAAGTGATGAGGTTTCGAGTTAGCGAACTCGAATTGGATTTTGGATTATCTAGAAATTGGATCTTCTGATGACTAATTCTGTGTTTTCGGGTTATTATGTTCTAAATGTTACGTGGGTGGCTATTTGGTTATTATTAGATTCGAAAATGTACTGAATAACTTTGTTAAATTGTCGCTGTTTTACTGGATTTTTTTTAGCCCTGAGTTTATTTACCAATATTTTAATAATAATAAAAATGTTGATAGTTTTCTATTGGGATGTTTAAGAATATATAGCTTAACATATTTATACGCATAAGTACTTTATGAAAACTTAGTTTTATTTTTTAAATTCTGAAACAGCGATGCTATAACAATAAAATCTGGTCGTCTCTGAAACTCGTACTACACTTATTTAAAAGAAAATTGTAGAACAATGAGTTTGGCACAAAAAATACCAAGAGCATATACCTACTAGTTCTCTTTGAACGTGGTAAAAACTGCGCAAAAAATCCAGTAAATTATAAAAGCGACCTAAATCTCCTATAACAATATATTTGAACAGGCACCTGAGTGCTTTAAAACATGAGTTTGAGCGCTTTAAGTGTAACTAAGCAGTGATAAGTTGCTAAGTAAGAACTAAGTTATGGCCGTGGAACATCATTAAGTTGCCATCTAAGCTGCGGCTTGTAATGTATAGGTACGTTAAGTTATTCTTACTTTTGTGGGGAAGGTATTGTTAGGTGATTTGCGTGCCTGATCTAGTTTTGAGTTTAACTAGTATAGCACCCTGGTTTTGTACGGAAATAATTTATACGAACTTATCCTTTTTCTTGGTTTAGTAACTGTCTGCGGATTAGCGCTTTATATATGTGTTTTAAAGTAAAAGTTTAAAAATAAACAAGCTTGCTAAATAAACCAACAGATCATCAATATTTGATAAGCTCCAAAATGGAAACTGAAACTTTTGCAAACCATTAAAATCACTTTTTTGTTTATTCAAAATTGAATACAGAAAAATATTGTTTTTCAGACAATTTTTAAAAACATCTTTAATTACAGCGCTTTCACACGAGCGAATTTTGACGCACGTTTACGCGTGACATATAATTGCACGCCAAAAAAACCTGACCTGTTTTCAAGTGTCATCGCGAGTAGGTACTGATAGTCTTCAATTGTTTTTTGCCAAACAAAGAGTGACCGCACGGTATATCCGCTAGTGTGAACGCGCTCTTGAAAGGTAAATTCGTATTAAATATTAAAGAATTATTAAGTAATTTAAAAGAAAACACAAAGTAACCATAAATACTTGATAAACCATTAAGTAAAAGTTGGTAAAGTTACATAAATTCCATGTAATAAGTAAGCTTTACGCCTTTATAATTATTTTCTTTCTGAAAAGTTTTTAAGGCTTTTTTGTTTCGTGTTAATATTACAAAAACATAATATTTATACTTTATTTACTTGTAAAAAAATGTAGAAAAGTAACGATCTATAGAAATAGTCTTTTGAAATATATTCTTTGTTCCATAAGAGGTCCCTCCTTCCTATATTTTTTAGTATTAGTGCTCGTAAACAAAAGACCTGTAGAAAACCCCATTATAAACAATTTTTCACGACGTATTCAAATACAACAACAATAAAATTCCAATTAAACTCGAAAGTGCAACGAACTTTAGAAAGGTACGTTTTCTCACCGAAACAGATGCAAGAAAATTCAGACACTTCAGAACTATTACAGTCCCTCCTTTAAAAATAAAGACAAGACGTCGACGCACTATAAATACCTGCTTTCCTTCTACAAACTGCAATCCGATTAAAAAGCGCCAAACTAGCATAATAAACTACCATTGAAATAACAACCCTATACCCTTAAAATAAGGTTGGAAATCGTTTGTGATCACCAACTGTCATTTTAACACTTTAGTTTGGATCCAAAGAACAATGACGCTACGGAACGCGGCGAAATTCAATTTTAGATTCACAGAAAGTTTTGAGTCCAAATCTCATTTTGATATTTTAAATGTGCATTTACGCCGTAGTGGGAATTCGTTGAAATGAGGAGTATTTTCCTGTAATTCATTCTGATGTCTCAGGTCACAGCTGGGAGGCTGTAACTTAGGAGTATTGGAAGGTATTTTGATTTAATTCTTCATCCTGGGTTTATGTCTCCCAGGTATTAGATAAAATGTATTTTTTTAATCTTGTTTAACTACTAATCAATATGTCAATCTCTTATAATAATAAACTTCTTTATTGCAGATAACTGAGATCCATACATTAGGTACACAAACAATACAATTAATATATAATAGTAAGCAGGGACTTAGTCCTCTGCACTAATTTCCACGTAAGCGGGCAGTCGTGTCTACTTGCTATAGCACTCAAGATGCTGTGGCGACTTCCACGCAACCGACTGATGAAGGATGCGGTCTTTTTACGCCATATTGCTGCAAAGCCATCTGTGTGTGCATCAGCAAACATGGCTGATGCGCTACAGAAACGTGGAAGCCGCAACAGCGCCCTGAACGCGTTATTAAATTGGACCCGCAGAGCATTGTATGCTCTCTGAGTATAGTTGGCCCACAGAGCTCCCGTGTACAGTGAGGTACAGTACGCTTTGAATAATGTAATTTTAACTGCGTCTGTACAACGGGAGAATCTGCGCGCCAACATATTCGCCCGAACTGACAATGCTCTGCGTTCCCTCTCCATATCGACGTCATCTTTTAAATCGTCGGTGACCCAATGTCCAAGGTATTTAAATTGGCACACTCTTGTTAAGGCTTCACCATTTAGGTAAAGTGGTTGTACTGGTGGACTTTTGGGACCCGATTTAAAAGCCATGTACACTGTCTTTTTTACATTATATGTAAGACCATGTGAAGTGACAAAAGACTCACAAACTGCGAGCAACTTCCGGAGAGCTCCGATTGAGGGGGCCAGCAGCACCATGTCGTCCGCGTAGCTGAAATTGTTACAACAAACACCATCAACATAGCAGCCGACATGCATGCCGCTGAGCTCCTCAACCAGGGCGTTTACGTACAGGTTGAAGAGTAAGGGTGAGCTCAAACCCCCCTGCCGCACCCCACACTCCAACCTGCTCGGATCCGGTTCTCCCGCCCACTTCACGATTCTCCTGGTGGAGATACCAGTACCCTAAGGACTGATGCCAACTCTGGCGGCACTCCCGTCTCGGCAAGCTTCTCCCACAACACATCATACGCGACTAGATCGAATGCCTTACTCAGATCCAGGAAACAGGCATAGACGGGTGTTCGTCTATCCGTATAATACTTGACAGTGTGCTTCAAACTAAATACAGCTGCCTCAGTGGACAACCCAGGTCGAAATCCGAACTGAGCGTCGTGCAACTGAATGTATTTGGTGAAATGAGAGTTGAGTACACTGTCAAGTACCTTGGCAACGATGGTCGCCAAGGAAATTGGTCTATAATTCGTCTTGTCTGCCATGTCTCCTGTCCTGTTCTTAGCTATTGGTACCACCAGCGTCTGCATCAGTCCATGAGGAAGGTATCCGTGACTTATGCATAGATTATAAAACATGGCAAGCACTCGAGGCAGATGGATGCCAGCGTATCTCAGATGTTCAACACTGAGCCCGTCATGACCGGGGGATTTACCTCCTGTCATCTTTCTTATGGCAATTTGAACATCTTTTGCAAGTATGATGGTAGAAATGTCAGAATGACAGGTATCAATCTCCCGGCATGGCGGCCCCAGCGGAGACTTAATGGAATAATAGGTTTTGAACATGGCTATTTCCTTGGGACTAGAAACTCCATCAATACTTACAGGAATACTAGGCTTAGTATTGCTATTCTTGGTACATTTCCAAAAGTTTTTAAAATCTGACTTAGAATGGTGTTTGGCTAAGATATCCATCTTAATTTGTTCCTGGTGATTCTGACACCACTTTAATTTACCTTTAAATTCTTTACGTGCCTGTGTCATGTCAGTAAATGTTTCCGAGTTAGTTGGTTTACCACTGGATGACCAAATGTTGAACTTTAGCCTAGCATTCTTGTAAGCCTCGCTTACATGCTTATTCCATCCTGCCAGCAGCTTTTTACGTCTACCCTTATTCACTACATAAGAGGAACGGGCAGCCCTACATAAAATATCTACTATGTTGTTATACATTTTATCAATATTATGCTTATGATGATCTTAAGGGGAGTGTCATATTTGAACATGCATCGCGTATTACTGGTCTCGTAACGCCAAAACAGACAAATATACGATGAAAAATTTAATCATTCAACAATACACACAATACGCTTGACGCATTTTCCGTCAGATATTTACATTGCCTTAGCTGTTGTAAAAAAATCTACTGCTTAACTCGACACAAACACATACAATTTTCAACATAAAAAAAAAACAAATTCCAAAATATATTTTTGCAACGAAATCAAATCTACATCTAAACACGAGACACATTTAGAACGGAATGTGAAATGAAAACAAAATGGCGGACAGTCTAGCTCCTGTCTAGCCTGGGTCACGTTTCGAAAAAATCTGTGTCCAAATATTTATTCATATACGTCTAGCCGTTGAGCTGTCCACAGTGAGGTATTTTATATTTTGGGTTTTGAATTTTAGTACCTAGTTTTTTTTTCGGATTTTTGTTGGAGTATGATATTTTTTGATTTATTAAATTTTTAAGAAATTGCTAGAAAAGAACCACATCACACAACAATTTTTTAATCGGCTTATATTCCATTTAGGCTTTAATCTGAGTGGAGATTGGTACGCGTAGATACATAACAATGATCAGGCTTCGAGACAGTATCAAACCAAGTATAATGTTTAATGGAATCATGATTATGAAAATCTAATCTAATTATGGAAAGTAAGTATAAACAGTAAGACATACAACGCTCTGCGTGTGCAATACAACAATGCGTTCAGGGTGCTGATGGGGCTGCCGCGGTACTGTAGCGCCAGTAGCATGTTCGCGGAGGCGCGCGTGGACGGCTTTTACGCCGTCATACGCAAGCGAAGTGCGTCTTTATTATCCCGGGTGCGCGGCAGCCCCAACGCCATCCTGGCCGCGTGCGGAGGCCGGTGGGACTCTGTGCTTATAGCGCACTGTATAGGCCTACACGCGAAAGCAAGTGCCTGAAATATATTTTTTCATTTTTGTCATGCTATTACTAACATAGGCTAAGAACACTGTTACTAACAAATTATGGAAGCAATTCTGAAATAAATTTTATTATTATTATTTTGTATGTCTTTTTCCGACCACGGGACTACAGAGTCCCGGATTTTTGGAAGGCGAACGTGGGGCCGAAGCCAACACGCTGAAGCCCTTTTCAGACAACTTTAATGAAATGGTGACACAAAACCGACGACCATCCCTGTATACACTATAGAAATGTACCCAAGGACAATCCCCGGTTCTGTGCTAAACTATTGCTAACTATGGATGAAAACTACTTGGGCTATTGTGATGGGATGCTAATGGACTAGGAATGGGGTAACTAAGGGAACTATGGCACCTGCCGATGACAATGTATTAGATACATGTTAAAATGGCAGGTGGAGACTCGCCAACTCACTTACTGGGCCCCCGGGAATCAGTCACTGAAAAGCAACAAGAGGGCAACAGGGACATGAGCGGCTGAGAAGGGTGAGGATACCTCGGCGGACTTTAAACGCAGATCACGCGCTCCCTGTGGGTCCAGCATCACCGGCCCACTTATTATTATTATTATTATAAAGAGACATTTAAATACACGAGTAGTAAGAAGACAATTGAAAACAGTACTAGCAACGGTCAACGAGAGAGCTAACTGAAAATGGTGGTGCCACCAACTACTTGCAAAGATCCATTGAAGGATAAGAATACAGAGAGTTGTACCAGTTGTCTTAAAGTGGAAAACATTTTCTTTAGGTACTTCAAAAGAGTTGAAGACCGTAGGTATTGTGTGTTCTTGAAAAAAATAAGTTTTTGGCTAACGTAAAAAAATACATTTCCTATGAATGTATTGCTTTCCTATCACGTTTAGCAGTATTTCAAAAGATAAAATTTTGATAATGAAAACAAACATCCAAAAATTAAGCATTGTTGCCAAAAGAGTGTTCAAACACAAAAGACAAAAAAAAAAAATAAAAAAAATGGAATACCTACCTATCTAAAAATCTCCAATTCTCATGAGGCACTAAGTAATTGTCGTTCAGTACATTGGAATTGCAAACAATTAAAAAGAAAGCCTTTGTGTACGGCAAAAGACTTCTTTTCAAATAAAAATAAGCACTCAAATCACGACCTTTATTAATTGGAAATGAACAACATTTTTTGTATTTTTTTTCGTTCGTTTCTCCCTTTGACTCTGGTGAAGTTGGCGCTTTGGATTTGTTAGCAATTATATGGTATATCGTTAGTGAAATGACGTAAGTTCCGGATCGGTATAGCGTTAAAAGTATAATAACGTTCTATGGCAAAGTAGAGGTGTTTAGGTATAAAGTTTAAAAATAAGTACCTTTTTGTAATAACGGCACAGGCTAAAAATGGTCTGTGTTCAAAAAAATATTTGCAGGTATTGGTAAACTATGGCACGTGGCTGTGTGATGTCCAAGTCAAACCATCACTGTGCCCTACATTTTCCCCATCCAGGTGATGGGGACATTAGGTATGTACCTGGGCAAAAATAGATGCAAATTGGTAATTCCGGAAGTCAGACTTTATGGCTTCTATCTTAAATAACCCGCATTCCTATGAAATATCTTTAATACTTGTCGAATAGTTATTATTGACATTTCAGTACAATAAACTACAATGATGAGAAGTTTAATTATTCTGTATTGCAATCCAAAGGAGATACAATATTCATATGCCCATGAATATTGGATATGCCTATTGCGCTGCATGCGTTTTGCGCGGTGGTCCAAGTTACCACATTTATGACGCAAAATATTTTTTATACATCGTGGTGAAAAAATAAATAAATATACCATTAAAGTTATAAGGTTTTTTATTGTAAACATATGCCAAATAACAGCAGTTTGAAATGTTACAAGTATTAAACGTGAAATGTTACAAATATTAAAAACACATTTATGCCCGTTTTCACCAACAATTTCTTAACGTTTCCTTAAGTGTCACTTAGAAAAAGATCTCCCCCAATACTCAAAGGTTATATGGGACACTTGGACTGGGACTAAATTCTTATTAAGTGTTCCTTAAATGCTCTTAGGGGATCCCTAAATTGAGGTATATTGTTGGTGAAAATGGGCATAAGGCGTACAAATTAGGAGCATACGTGAGACTTTTGATGTGTTAGGCCAACTTTTTGGATTTTCTTACTTTAAAAGTATAAATATAGAACACCAATTAACAATTTCCAAATAACGACAAGCTTCATGAATATACCAAAAATATTTTTTAAATTAATGTTGATTTTTTACCCACGCGTTTCTCAATTTCTCAGTCGATATTTACCTTTCTACCTTCGATATAATTTTCTCTACGGTAACAGTTCAAACAAATTTTCACATCAATCAAAAATATTTTAATTAACCATGGAATATTCTGTTTAGTTATTGATTACCTTGGAAAAGGGGAAATTTCAAGGCGATTGTCAATATAATAACAAATTGATTAAAGGACAACATGAATTATTAATTAGAAGGATGCCCCAAATAATGTATATGAAAAGGGGTATTTAGATACTAGCAACTTCCAGTGGTTTCATCCGTTTTCAGAGGGAACTACTTATTGTACCGGGATAAAATGTAGCATACTTGTTGTTCTGATATATAAGCTATATCACTGCTAAGTTTTATCAAAATCTAATCGATAGTTTTTGCGTGAGAGAAACAAAAAGATGATCTATAAAATACAAATTTTCACATTTACACCTAATACCTATTAGCAGGATTAATTATGTTTTCTTATGTTATTTAGAGGCACGTGTTCGCAAATTATGTAAAACCGATTCGATGAAACCAATCACTCTAAATACCTACGTTCATAACTTAATTACTATTGAATTAATTAACACAAGGCCTTGTCCCACTAAACTAGTAATAACTAAGTAAACATAAACAAACACGCTGAAATCAAGGTTTCAAATTAAATTGTAATTATGGTTCTTCAATTAGTTACTAGTTTCTATAACGTTGATGATTTATGTAACTTCTACACTGCAGTTTTTTTTTTCAAAAAATTTTCATCAACATTTAAAACTTTAAAAAACCAGCTAAGTAAACGAAAATTTGATTCTAAACAGTAAAATGTACCACCTGTATAAAATATGGGACGCTAATAAAGAATTGAGTAATGAGCAATAAAGTAGGTACCTACATGCATCATCTATGAACATTTTAACTATCTAACGATTGCAGTAATTCATGAGATACAGTTTGGAGACAGATGGACAGGACAGTCGGACAAAGAAGTCTTAATTACATGTTGACTTTTTCTCTTGTGGGAGTAGAACCTTTATCATCATCATCTCAGCCATAGGATGTCCACTACTGAACATATGATAGGCCTCCCCCTTAGATCTCCACAGATACCTGTTGGAGGCGACCTTTATAAGGTCGTCTGTACACCTTGTTGGTGGATCTTAAAAAATATTTTTTAAAAATGTTATAACTTGTACCACGGCTCGTGCTAAGGAATTCGGGACAGTGTCGATATAGCGTGCCAATACCCTGGATTGTATGCAATATGCAAAAATCCTTACAATGCCTCCAGCATGGCTGCTTAAAGACTATTTATTGAAATTCATGGCAAGCATGATCGCGACTCATGCGGGACTTAGATTGAGTCATCACTGGATAAGAGTTATCAAACTACTGTTTTAATTGGGATTGTTTGTGGTTTGGATGTTTAGGTGATTCCACATAATGAATAATTTATAGAATCTTCTTGATCTGAGAAGGAAAGTAGTTGTCTCGGGATGAGGGTATGTAAAACGGTGAAAGGTCGGAATTCATTGATATGGCATTGATATATTTTTTAAGAAAATTAAAGCCCAAAAGCTAGCTAACACATAATGTAACAATTAGTTATGACGGATCAATAAATAAATTGACAATCATTTTAAATGACAAAAAAACGTTTCGTATCCTGCGTTTAGTAATTCGAGGACATAATCATATTTTCTGATTTTATATTTCAAATTCAATTTTGGAAGAGTCAACCAGGCGGGGGCTTAGAAAAGTCTGTAATAGAGTTCCATTCGACATTCGGACCCCATAAGCCGAGGGTTTCAACCCCAAAATGGATGAAAAAATATTGTTGCATTACTAACTTAAATTATAATCTCGACACATTTTAAGTTTATTATAAAACATTTAACCTACAAATAGAACACAAAGTTAGAAGCGGTCTTACCTACAAAACAACTCATTTGAAAAGCGCTTTCAACAAAATTTGCTAAACAAGTTTAAGCAACGGAATTGTAGTTTTATTTATAGTATGGGTATAAAACATTTTGAAATACATGCTTCAGATGGGAAAGGATGTTTCGAAGTGTGACTTGAAATATATTAAAATATGTAGGTAGCTGTTTTCCCGCGGTTTCGACCAAACCTATGTTACTCGGGAATATATGACATCACTATTGCATTTGGTAATACTGTGATGAGAGCGTGTATCTTTAATAAATAAATGACACACACATAATATAACAGCGTAACTTTTCAACTTTTTTCAGTAGTTTTGGAGCCTCCGGGGTATATACAAATAATGTTTCTTCTTCACTGTGCTAGTATAAATATAAACACAAATACAGATCCTTTTATTTCCTGCGATACAAAAAGAAAAAGAACACCCACTTACAAATATACTTCGGTCCAACCTATAAACCTACAAACGAGCAAATGGTTCACTACCGGATCTTATCATTAAAGAAACCCGTTCTCACAGCTTTTTGGCTCGTAAATTACGTATCAGCACATCCTACCCCCTATTCTAATAAATCTCAGCGGTTCCTTCCCCGGGGTCCGGGAAAAATCCCGGGAATAGTGCCGCGATAATCTCCGGGATAGGGGATCTAATGATGTAATATAATAGTCGTGAGATTATGCTTGAATCTAAAATTAGAAAGGATTTTAGATGGCAATCAAGATAATCCAGATTAGTTTATGTTCAGTAATATATATGTGTAAAGGTTGAAGCTTGAGATCGTGGTTAAGTAACAGCTCTATTGATTGATTATAAGGCAAGCAAGGCTAGGAGCGGTCTGCCTGTGGATGGCTGATCATCTAAGTCATAATGAGTTCTTCTGCTGTTCGGAAGGCACGTATTATACTATATCATTTGAACATATTAGGCAGTCGTTATGGGTAGTAAGAAGTCACCAATCTTGAATACCAGTTTAACAGATACTTTGAAACTTTATACGTAATCTTAAAGATCTCATTATCAAAAGTGAACCGTTTACAAAATAAGTTTAAAACATTATATTCTAATCGCCGTTAAATCTAACTGGCACAAACATCTGCTATGAACCAACGAAACATTTCTCTGAACCCAAAAAAGGCAAGAAAAGCGAAAACCTACAAATTGTACAAGTCCCCATAAATCATTTTGTGCTAACAGACCCGAACAAAGCCAGTGGGACAACACGAGTTTAAATAAAAGAAACAAATATAAAATATCATATTTTTGTATATAAGCCGGGTAATGGCGGTCGAGGCACGTATGGGCCGTTACTATACAAATGGTTTGGTGATTTCATAGGGTTTTTTGTATTGATAGATAATTTTTGACGTTTATGTGTGAGTTGTAATTTTAAATGTAATCACTTTTCTGAAAAAAGTTGAAGATAATTTAACTGTAATAAAAAACAAATTTGATTTGCATGATTTAATTTAAAGTTAAAACTTTTTGGATTTATTGGATTAATGAAAATTATATTAACAACTAGCTTTTGCCCGCGGCTTCGCTCCCGTCAACTGACTTCTCTACTTTACCCTATTTTTCCTGACAATAACAAACACAACAAAAAAAGAATTAGCCAAATTGGTCCAGGCGTTGTTGAGTTATGCGCTTACCAACACATTTTGCGATTCATTTTTATATTATAGATGAGTATTTTATAATCTACTCAAAAACAATAGAAGATCAACAAAATCTTTACAATATTGTATTTTAATATATTTCAAACACAATTATTAAACTTTAAAAGACCAATGTTTAAACTTAAATAAATAAGTTTATGATGTATTTTCGGGTAGCTACTGATCTTAATCTGAATAAAGATAAGTATCAGAGAAAATAAAAACTCTAAAATTTTAAAAATTTTACCTATTCTTTGCTTTATATGTAACCATAGTTTTTAAAATATTATTCATAATCCTTAAAGAAAGAAAAGGCAACAGAAAAAGATACAAAGAAAAAAAAACGCCGCCATATTGGATTATTTGACAAGACAAGTTTATTCCCATTACAAAGGTAAGACCATGGAGAAAGGAAAGATAGCGGAGATGCCATAAGGAAGGTAGGTCAGGAACCTGCTTGTACGTCAAGCAACGTACGGTAGGCGTAATCAGTTAAATACCAGAGCTAACAAGGGACCTTCTTGTCAAATCAAAGCCAATCTGTCAAAAACTGGTCTTGATTGGTTGGCGATCTTATTTTGAAAATAATGGGCGGGTTCCATAGACGGGCGTGTACGAGCGATGGTAGTAACGTTCCTCGTCCTCCGAACACCAGCATTTTGGCGCGCTACTTTCTTAGGAGATTTTGCGTTATGACATCTCCGCTAGTCATTTTGTACTCCATGTGTAAGACGAACGTTCCGTTTTTCCTACACTTTGAATAAATCTTTGTATTATTTTGTACGTTTTCTTTGAAAGAGATTTTGTACCTAGGATATTTTATTGAGTTAGATTTTTATTTTATTTAGTCCTTAAGAAGTAATGTCTTGAATTACACTTGATAAAACATTTTATTATGATAATGTGGATAAAAATATAACTTTAAACATCACAGTAGAAAATGAAATAAACAGGTAGGTATTATACAGTAGTTCGAGGAACGCCTGGGTCTATAACTGGTTTACTAGTTTAAGTCAGATAAAGCTATAAAGTGCAACTTAGACCCGTAAAATTACATTGAATTGATCTTTAAGAACCTCACTGGACAAATTAATGTAATTTCCAATTTATAAGCTTATGGAATGTTTTTTTTTAATTTTATTTATTACGTATTTGAAGTCTAAAATTCTAAACATTTGATTTAAAAAATACCTTTGAAATAAAATAAAATTAGCTGAGGCCCAATGTAATTACATTTTTTGAATTCTTTCATGTTTGAAGTTTTGATCAGAAAAAGAATAAAATATGTTTTTATTTTATAATTCAATAACTCATTTTCTAAAATTTTGGCAAAGCAGGAAGTAATAACTTGTCAAAAATTTCAAACGGGCTCAAGCTGGATATAGATTATATATTTTTATTTATCTTAAAAAACTGGTACTATTAGTTCCGTAGTATATTCGCTTAGTAGGTATTGTATAGAAGAGCAAAACTGCTAAGTTAACTTAGTAAGCTGCTTAAGCGAGTTGCTAGTTAGCTGCTTGAAAATAAGGTACGCAAATGGGTGGTAAAATCTATAAACACTTTATGTTATAACGCCGATTTTTTTGCTTGAACGCGCTAATTTCAGGAACTAGTACTCTGAAAAATAATTTCAGTTTTACATAACCTATTTAATTGCGGAAGCTACTTTTTATCCGACTGCGGGGAGGAATTATCTCAAGACGTGGGTGAAGACACGAGAAAATTCTAGTGTCTTTAAACACAATCATGAAAACATAAAAAATACATCCAAAATAACAACTCAATTCATGTGACTAACAGAATCACAAAACACATCTAAACTGAACTACGACATAAAGCCCCTTCAGACGACCCAATGACACTTGTTTGTCAAACTACCAACAAACGTTATTTCTTTCCCGCTGTAAGGAAATGTGGCAACACCATGGAGAAAAAAATAAGCGGAGGTGCCATAACGGAAAATCTCCTAAGAAAGTAGCGCGTCAAAATGCGGGTGAGCGGGGCACGAGGAACGTTACTATCTTCAACCTAACACGCCTTCTATGAACCCGAACATTTTTTGTAATACCAAAAATCGTTGACAGATGTCTCAAAGACCGCGAACGCCTAATTAACTCACTTGTAAGTGATCGTTTTGGGTATTCCCATCGTAATTATTTGACCTAGAAGAAGGCGCCTGACCTACCTGCATTATGGCATCTCCGTTCATCTTTCCTTACTCCGTGGCAACACCAACATGTGAACGTGGCAACCCTGACGTGAGAATGACGTTTGATTGGCGGCCGTTTATGTTTTTGTGTAAATGTAAATCTTTTTGTGTTAACGTGAGGTTACGAGGGAATAATGTGGGAAATCAAAGGATTTTCCGAGTTCTCGGTGTTATTTTTTTGGTAGACTTTCGATAATGTTGTAATGGGTGGTTCTTAGAATGTGGCGCTGTTAATAAGCTCTTAGGGCTCAAAGTAAAGTTTTAACTCAGTTTATTTTTTCAAAGAACGAAATGTGTACATGAAACCTATTCTAAATCTTTATAAAGGTGAAGAAAGCGTTTAACTGCAAAGTTAACACAAAGTTGGCACCAATTTATGCCCAACTAAAAAAACTTAGAAATTGCCTTCAAATATTCTGTTATTGTTTGCATCCTAAGGGCTCCGAAATTACTTAACCAACTTGAAAAATTCTTTCACTCTTGTGAATCTAGACTATCTTCGAGTATCATATAAGCTGTTTTTGTCCGGATACACAATTCCCCCAGGACGCGGATAAATAAAAAAAAAACAACCGCACAACGAACCTCATCCTTTTCAGAGCTACTTAAACCAACTCGAAGCTCAATACAATCAACTGAATATCTGGATTCCTTGTAAATATTCATCAGCGAATCTCCAGCCTCTCGCCCCGACATGACCCTTACAAATCGAGTAGAAACACGAGACCTCCACTGAATGGGAAGTAGGTGCGCCAGGGATGGGATACTGATGGCTTGTGGTGGGTAATTTAGGCAGGGTTTATTGAGTAACGACCTTAATTTAAAAATTAGGCTACTTATGTCATTGCTGTTTCACCCTGTTATTCCTGCACCACGGGAGAATTTACGTAGCCAGGTAAAAAATAACCGTTCAGGGGAAGTGGCATATCTAACACTGATTTTAGTTTTCAAATCAGGCCAATCGTTTTCAGCTTCAAAGTACTTTATAGTAGGGGAACAGAGAGTACTGCACTCCGCAATTTCTCCACTAACTACTTCCCATACCCATTTAACAGTGAAAGATTTTTACCAATTAGCTCGAATTTCGGAGCCTTGAACCACAAGGCGCCCTCTATGTCCTGTATTGGGATTCTATAAAACTCGATCAACAACTCGCATTTCACTTCGATTCGTAATGTCATTTCATACTTTAGGGGAGGTAGGGGAGCGATGGGCACTTTTTCACATTTATTGCATAAAAAATCAGATTTTACAGATAATCAACTTTTATTGCCATTTCTTATGTTTGGCTAGATAAAATCAAAGAGCTATCCTAAAAATTACAATCAGTTTCAACATTACGAGATATTTAAACGGTTTAAATAAAACCGTCGACACGTCAAAATTTTGTTTAGTCTGACATGCTTTAGTTGGTACTTACGTAGTGTTTAAAGTTACTTTTTGCTTTTTATAGGGTTTATCGTTTATAACATTTTGTCATAATAATTGCGTACTTTTTTGGGTCGGGGGTTTTTTTTAATTTATAATTTTATTTTATTTCATGGTTTTTTAAAGGAGCTCCTTAATGTTTCCTTCTTTTTATGATGGGTTCGCTAATGCGATCTCAGCCAAAGGAAGCTGTTTAACAATCCTCATGACAAACTGGCTCTGGGAGAATTGCACAGATTGAGAAACAATAAAGATGGACCTTTGTTGATCCAGGGTTATATATCATTCTAGGGTTTCATCCGCCACATCCCATTTCCAGAATTAGGTTCTCGTCAATTAGAAACATGAAGAAAACTAGTCAAGACAAATTAAACGAGCCCAAACTCGATGGGTTTACTAAAAGGCAGTTCAGGGTTACCTATCTTCGTGTCCTAACAGCAGACCAGCTCAGTGGTTCCAGAAGACATTAGTATTTCAAATTTTAGATCCCACATATGCTTGCAAGTAAACTGAGCGTGTAACATTCCTATCACACCTAACAAACGAGCTGATGACCTTGATATACAACACCCCGTCGTTTTTGCGTCGGGGGTTAAAAAGAATGGTTTGCGACGGGAAATTCCTAAAGATTTAATATAACGAGCAATACAAGAGGTATCAAAAGGTTAAAAAATAAAATTAACAGCTGATAAATATGGAGTCCCTAGATCAAGTTGGCAACGGTACCTGAAACAAGATTCTATAAAGGATTTTTAGCGCAGATTTATAACCTCACAAATTTTCACTGAAGAAGAAGAACAAAAATTTACAAATTATACATTACATGGTATGTCCAAGCCTCCCTACCATAGGGAGCATTGGACACTTTTGACTTAGTTTATAAAAAAAAAATCGGTAAAAAAACTTAAGTAAAACGGTTTTATCTTATGTGCACTGAAAACTAGAAAATAAAAAATAGTTACTTACCTGTCAACCTACGTAGGTGGTTAGTCCCGGTCATATTAGACCGTAACTGGAGATTTTGACAATCAATCATTAATAATAGAAAATACACATACCTTTCATTAGTTTTCTCTTTATAACGATCCGAAACCGCAACAAAATATTTAAGTACTTTTACGAGTGTTTGTTCTTGACAACTCACAGAAATGACAGATAGTCTATGGATGAACACCGTTACCAGTCGGTAACGTAAACTACCCAATAAAAAAAAAAACTATGATCAAATCAGAATAAAGGACCCCCTTTAATCTGATTTGATCTCTCAACTGCCCATCTCTCCCTACCTCCCTATAGATAGACAGATTTTGGCAGATCTGTCAAAATCTCGACTTTAATTTAGTTCAACTTGTCAACACGCTCGATAGTGAAGCGCTAGTGTAGTTTGACAATGTCAATCACGAAACTTTAGGTAGAATTCCGTGGGTCGCGATTGTCGCAGCCGCGCGACAAAGTCAACCTATGAAAATGTATGGCACCGCTGTCGAGGGCCGCGACAGTCGCGCGCGGACGACGAATTTCGTGAGCCGCTGGCGGCCGTACGCTTCTCAACATGGTCTAGCGCTTAATAACATCTATAGAATTTTAGTAAAACCAGAATTAAATTGTTGACAATGCCGCGAGCAGCTTACGAAATTCGTCGGCCGCGAGCGACTGTCACGGGCCTCGGCAACGGTGCCATACATTTTCATAGGTTGACTATTGTCGCGTCCACGGAATTCTACCTTTAGATCGAAGTCGAAGTGAGAGTGATGTCGAAGTGAGTTATGATATTTTATAGAATCGACATGCTGTCCGTATGTCTTGCGCCCTATAATACAAAAATCGTCTTTAAACTATTATAATATAGATAGAAAGACTTTATGAGATTAAGCGATATATATTATAGAAAGATTATGGGATCATAAAAGCGCAACTACAAAATGTTCACCATCCCTGGCATGGAACTAGACGTTGGTTTTCTTGCCACGTCCGCGTTGTACGCAGAGTACGAACAAACACGATATCTGAACTGCAATATTGTTGCACATAGTATGGGTGAAGAAGTTTGTCCAAATTGATGTTAAACAATGCACTTTTGATGTATTTGAAGATTCTTTTGATAGGGATGAAAAACGTGATAGATACCCAAAAACAGACTAAACAGTCGACCCACAGTTAACGCGATGAGTGGCAATTATTTTTTAAAGAAAATCTTAATTTTTATTACAGTTTTCAGTAGGTGTGATACCGGCTTAAATACGCGGTCTTTGTAATATTACGCACATTACAAAGACCGGGTATTTAACTTACATTCGTCTTCATATGAACCCAAACAAACTTATAGGCGAACCAAAAGTTTAAGCTTAGTATTGTGCTTATTAAGTTTATTTATTGTCAGTGCAGTTATCATAAACATTCGCTTATATTTTTTTCTAATACCTCATCTATTTTCTTATACTTATCCAACACCTCATTTTTAATCCAATATTTTTCAAAAAACTTAGGTACCAATACTTTCTATATTTCTGTTTCCACGTCCATTTATGAACTGATCCTCAAGAGACCAAATCGGAACTACTCAGCAGCTTCGAGAGAGACTTTAAACTTTAAAACATTTCTCAGCAGATATTATAGTTTAGAAATTGATTCCAACAACATCATAACATTTTATATCAATATACTCGGTGTGAATAGAACATAGAATTTGTAGTATTCAACGTTATTTTTAACCAACTGTTCCACATGGCTTCGACGTTATATTATAATAATACGATCTCCATATATTCCAAGGTGTGACAAGCTCATGGCTAGGGAACATCCACATGGGTTGATCAATCATAGGGCAACTCTTCACGTAGATGTTAAGTGTATGGGTGGTCATGTCGACATGATGAGTTCCTCCGTGTTTCTGAAAGCATGTTAAACTTTTGAGTTTCAACTAGCATTTGAACTTTTTGTCCATCTTTATGGGTATTTAGAAGCCAGAAAGTCTGACACGAACAGTCTTACCGAAGGTTTCATGTTTCGGGTAACTGAACTCAGTTATGGGTTGAGGAGTTTAGATAGGCCATGTAAAACAGCGGTACACCATAGTTTGGAAAAGGCTATGCAGACCAGACACGAGTTTTCAATACAAACCATCTTACAATGTTCTACATTCTTACACAACAACACGTAACTTCTAATTTTCCACCTTTCACAACTAACAGTTTCAGTAACACAAATTCCCCTAAGTACTGTAGCAATGCATCAGTTTTCTCACCACGTAGCTAGACGTTCAGACATAATACCTGTAGTACAGTGTATCGTGTGATTGCATCGCATTGTTGCGTGATGCTAGCAATCTGATGTGGGCCCAAGTAGTGGGGGGTCTGGCTAATGCACGTATTTACATGCGGACGATTGGTTGGTTTATTTGTTAGGGATTTTTCAAAATTGCTGTTGGGTTTATTTAGGCATATAGGTACTGGGTTTTTTTTGTATGTAGGTAGTTAGTTGCAAGTGGTACTTATAAATAATTTATACAGAACTGTACAATGGAAAATATACCTAATTTTGATATATATTTTTTTACTTAAATTACCAGCAGTGGGACGATAAAAAGGCTGTAACAACAAAACCATCAGCTTCGTACGCAATCTTTTGGAAACCCGTCGTTGTGTCTGCCTTTTGATTAATTTACCCGTATAAACAATGTACAAAGCCTACTTTCACAAAACAATATTAGGGATATAACATTTTATTATTCAGAAAACATTCAATATTAGCCGTATTAAAATAAAACATAAACCTTCCACGTGTAACGCAATATCAAATTAGACACCAATATAATATGAAATTTCTAGGAACTCCTGAATAGCCATTCTGAATATATTCAAGCCTTCACATCGGCACCCTTTTGTATAAGTACCGAATAAAAAAGTTTTGTACAAAAATACGATCGACAATCCTGTATTCCTTTGTGTGTTCCTGATATTGTGTAAAATACCTTTTTCATCACTCGTATAAAACAAGGGAGCAATGACCTTTTGGTGTATTATTATTTGAATAACAGGGCTTTCACACGAGCGCATTTTCCGCATTGTACCTACGCGGTTGTCAGCAAACATTTGACAATCGGTTCTAACAAAGACACTTGAAACTGCGCGACTGGTTTTTGTTGTGTATGTCGCGCGGGATAACCGCTGGTGTGAAGGCACTGTAATACTGTAGGGATTGGGAGGTTAATGAACAAATTACAATTTGAATTACAAGTTGAATGGACTTCGAAAACGGGTTTAAATGGAGGTTGGGTTTATTTATAGATTTGAGAACCATATTTCTTATACACATGTCGCTATTGGCGATGCAAAGATTCTAACTAGCGCCTCTAGTGTCAAAATTGTGAAGCAGTCTAAGAACGACACTTTGACAGATATCCGTACATTTTGTGTCAAAATACCGCGCGTCAAATTAAAAAGAAAAAAGTGACAGTGACATAAATTGTATAGAAAAGGCTGTCAGTGTCGTTCTTAGACAGCTTCTTAATGTCGCCACTAGAGGCGTGCGCGTAATCTTTGCATCGCCAATAGGGTCTTAATCATTATTGAATTACCTTTGAGTATATTTGTGACTTTCTATTAAGATCCCCCTCTTTCAATAACTGGTCATTTACCTGTTATAAGTCTGGTCGCAGCTTTATATTTTCATGACAAAGACATCAAAACTTCTATAATAATTTGAAAAATATTTTTCTCTCAATAAACAGCTAATGAAAAGTTTTTCAACGTTTTTCTTTGCGAAACTTTCAATAATACCTGCGCTGCAATTTATTGATGTATACTTCGACAAAGTTTTAAGTAAGTACGAAATTAGTTTTTCTTTTGAAATGTGCATCTTTTGTTCACGTTCATATTATTAAATTAAATTGTGTTCGGCTTTTATTAAAATTTCAGCATGACAAATATTGTATTGTAAGCTTTAAAAGAGCTCGTTTATCATATCGTTTAATATTTAAACACATAAATAAACTTCTTTTATTTGATATTTTCAATGCCATTTGCAAGTAATAGCTGTTTTTAGGGTTCAGTTTTTAAACAATAAACCTTTTGGTACTTAGGTTTTTTCTTCACCCACATACCACTATATCATAACTATTTATTCTACTTTTGAATGAAACACAAAATTATGTTTATTGTATTAGTACACAAAATAATTATGTTCATCACTGTATCCCCTTTCATGCCCCTTTTGCTAAGAAAAAACACTATTTCATCAGTGACTTTTATTTAACCATGTCTTTTAACTAAATCAATATAATAATAACCACCGTAAAATATAACTCGTATACAAACACTATCAGATTTTAAAACAATTTGTCTTGACGATGAAAAATTTTCAAGAGCCTCGAGACAATTTTGTATAAAAAACATTGTTATATCTATACATATAATAAATCTGTAAAAAAACTTTGTCTGTACATTGAATATAATAAAAAAATAATAATTGAATGGGGTTCAGAAACAGTAATAGAGCATAAATCCAAAAAAAAAATTCTGTCTGTTTGTCTGTATGTCTGTATGTCTGTATGTCTGTTTGTTTGTACACGCTAATCTTCGGAACTACTGGACGGATTTCAATGTTTTTTTCTTTGTTGCATTGGTATAAAGTTGGGGCAACATATAGGCTATAATTTATCTTCGAAACTTGAAGACCTGATGCAGAACTGCAACAGACCAACAAAACTATAAGAGATACAAAAATAGTGCCATGTCAAAAATTGTTCCACGTGATGAGCATTTTCGGCTGAGAGAATAAATTTGAAGATCTGGAACACCTGATGTGGAACCCCAAGAGCCCAGCTACTCTGTAGCATATACGGGTATGACGTTTTAGCAAAAGTTGTTCAATCTGATAAGCACTCTCTGTTGACTTATAAAAATTGAAGATCTAAAACACCTGATGTGGAACTCCAGAAGCCCAGCTAGACTATAGCGTACGCAGGAATACCGTTTTAGCAATAGTTGTTCAATCTGATGAACACTCTCTGTTGACTTATAAAAATCGATGATCTAAAACACCTGATGTGGCCTACTACGTAATGACGTTTTAGCAAAATTTGTTCGATCTGACGGACATTTCCTGTTGACTTATGAGAATCGAAGATCAGAAACAACTGATGTGGAAATGAAAGCTATCTCTAATTTCACTGTATAATCATATAATAAGCTAGAAGTACCTCCACGCGGTGAAGGCGGTAATACTTAGTTTAGGACAGACTTTCAATGATGATGGTACATTATCGTCAATTTTACTCTATTGAACCCAAAACTTTATAGAATGAATGTTCGAGTTTTAATGCTATTTGAGTGTTGTATTCTTTTCCATTTATCTTCGTGATACGGTAGCCTACTCAGTAACGCGGGGGGCAGTCAGCTAGATTTTAATTGATCAGGTATCTTCTTCACAATAAAACTATTACCATGGCGAAAGAAAGAGGTCGAATCTTTTCCAATGTTCCTAGGGAGAGAGTGATAAGATCCCAAAAATATACCGAAGAGCATTTGAAAGGACTTGCTCCGAGGAAATCTCATCGGATCGCCAAGCGCGCCTCCGTCCATATCTCTAGAGAACTTCTCAAGTAAAGAATATGCTACGCATTGTCTCGCGAGTTGGAGACGTTCACTGATATAAAGTAAGCATGGTGAATCAAAGAAAGTAATTATTTCGTCTTTAAGATAACCCTAAATGGACGATGGAAGTATTTTTTCTATTCTTTCACAAACAAATAACAACGAAGATACAACACGCTTGAATTTCGTATTAAGTCACTTCTTAGTACAAATTTTACATAGACGTGATCACGTGACGTCACGAGCCCCACTCTCCGAATTTTTTGCGTTAAATCTCATTGTTATTACCTCAAGAGCCTTTTCCACAACTATGTTAAGTTCGGCTTCGATGTAACTGAGTACCAGTGTTTACAAGAAACGGCTTCTGACTACCCATAACGACTGCCAAGGATGTTCATTGACAGCTGAGACACACTGGGAATGACAGCTCCTCCAAAAACCGGTCATTGGTGTCCAAAATATACTTAGAAAGTACATACGAACGAAAGAAAAGTTGCATTGGCAGGTAGTTGCCAGACCTGGAATCGAAGTCACACACCCATACTTGAGAGATTGGTTCTCTAAACACTAGGTCACCACTACTTTGTTATCTAAGGGTCCGTTCAGAAAGACCACTTAAATGCGGACTAATTAGAATCACTACTTTTATCCCTATGGTCACGCCTATTGCGCTTTAGTTCTTATAGTGTTTTGTTTAGTCTGCTGTGCTTTTGTCGTTGACGTACAAAAGTTAAATATACGAATGATTTTGCGTATTCCGTTGTTTTCCCGTCAACGGGCCCTTAAAATTCAACATCAGACGATTCAGATCTTTGATTTTGCTGACCCCGTAGTCCCTGGCATAAGGGACAGGATCCGCGTACGAAGTCGCGGGCAGAAGCTAGTTTTTAAATAAAAATAATAAAATCTTTCTAATTTCCTCTTAACACTGGTAAATCTTAAAACAAACCTAGACGGCTAAACAGAAACTATTTCTATAATAAATCTCATCTAAATCCCACTGCTAGCCACGAAACACGTTCTTGTCTCCTGAACATAATTTTAATATTAAAAGCAGTGTATTTAGTCGCAAAAACTGGTCAAGATTGAGTTGACTTAGACATGGTTCCGTAGCTGTTCCTACTAAAAGCCCCCTAGTATTTTTCCACGAACTGCATAATAAAGGTTTTTTTAATTTCAAATTCAGAAAGAAAAAGGTTCTGCGTTTTTAACCAATAAGTTTGTCCTACAATCAGTATGTGCAAGGGCCTTCCGAGTTACGTAGAATTTTGGATCCTTTTGAGTCATGTATGTAAGTTAAAGCAACTCTTACAAAAAACGAAAGTCTTAATAGTAGTTTAAATAGAAAAATGAGTGTGAAAATTTGACAGAAAAATAATTCAGACTAATCTGTAAAAATACGAGTTAATTCAATTACTCATCCGTTTTTGAAATCGGTTATTAATTGTATCAGATTCCCTCCGATCAAAAAATAATTTTGAAGATTACCAGAAACCTACGGAACCCTAAAAACACTAATACAGTACGCCCAGAATGTAATCCTTGAACACAGGTCGACATCATGCGCCGATCTGTATCTAGCCCAGATTAATTCAGGCAGGAACGGAACCCACTACCTCGCAGTATTTGTTGATGCAAGTAAGCTTTACAATTTTGAGCGGCGCACGTTTGAATCTCTGCGCCTAAAGTGCTATGAGAACGTTTAGAAGGAATACAGTGAGTGCGTAAACTGAGCGAATGAAGATTTAGCGACGCGTATATTATGCTATTTTCTTTGAAATTTTAGGGAAGTGTGTGTTAAAAGGAGTAGGTACTTGAGTGTTATTTGCTGCTTGCTGATACTTTAGTCCTGTTATTACATGATTAGGACCAGAATAAGATAATGAAAAAATGTTAACTTATAAGTTGTGATAGTATGTAGTAGTCACATGAACGTCTCGATCCACCCCGACAAAAAGAATATAATTCAAATATGCTTTACGTATTACTCTTTATGATTATACTTGTTTATGAAATGTATATCAAATAAACTGCAATAGATAAACGTAGAACAACCAACTTATTGGTGAAGAAATAATAAATTATTTCAAGAAACCAATAAGAAAACGAGACAAAAATATTGCAAAACCATTACATCGTTCACATAACATTACAGTAACTGCTTCCCAAACAAAAAAATCCAGCCTTAAAATCAGTCATTGAACGGGGGAAAATGTGGCATAATCACCACATTACCCAACATAATGATCGGCTTTCCCCCATTCTTTGATCCCCCGACGATAATGCGGTGACAGAGGGCAGGGGACTACTCGCACCCGTCGAGAGATTATGCAGATTTCGATAATTCAGACGTTGGGAAGAATTATAAAAAGGTACACTCGTGTAAAGAATGTAACCCTATCTAATTGGGTTAGCTAAGAATGTTATATTTAGATATTTTAAACTCTTTCGATTATGTATTTGAAAAACGTAAAAATACGGTTAGAGCCATGCATCCTTTGATCGGGTTCTTATAAATCAGAATGTAAAATTACAAAGATCTGGTGGTGTCTCGACTATCTACAGTACAAACAGCCAACCAACAATTGGGCCTATAATCGTCCGACAGTGTAGTCTACAGTGTTTTGGGGTCTTAATCGAAGTAATAATTCATTACGTAGATTTACAACACCAGCACATTAAACTAATACATTTTCAACTTTATCTCTAAAGTACAAAGAACAATGTTGACTGGAAGAATTTATAGATTGGAGTAGCTTAATACGCTGGCCATACTTTATTTCTGTGATGTTAAAAACTTGTTAGTTTAGTTCACCTTCTGAATATTCTTATGATATAAAATAAACCCTATGGTATAAGGTAGGGGATGGTTTATCATGATTGCGTGTTCCGATGCACGGACTCGCAGATTTATACAGGTAGCGTTAGATTAATATTACAAGGTTGTATTGCAGTTGCAGTGGAATAAATTCAATTACAAGTGCACTTTTTGTAATTTCATCTACAGAAGTAAATGTGTTTGTATAGTTGCTGCTATTCATGTTGCTTGAAAAATACCTAGTTCTTTTAGTTATTTTAAAACACTAATCTTTATTTTTTACAAAATGGTCATATAGGCAGTTAATCGATTTAAAAGACTATAGTTATTTACTGTGCTGCATCCAGTTAGACTGGAAGCTGAACCCAACAGAGTTGGGAGATGGGTTCGTTTTTTAGATCACAAAAGTGGACAGTATTTCTTAAAACACTCTTATAAAATAAACAAACAAAAACAAATTATAACAGCACAAAATAAATAATCATAACAAAACATTAACACAATACAAAGCAGAGCCAACACATTAAAATGTAGCCGTAGCTTGAATTATTATAATCCAATAATAGTTTAAAACGAGGAAATAGTGCTGATGGAGGAAACCACACGAATAATTCATAATGCGTTTACTTAAGCACGGTTTTGCAATCTTTAAGCCGCGGTGTACATACATTTACGTAATTCGATCTGCTAAACGGATTAACCTTCCTAAGAATTTAAAGGTGCATTTCTGAATCTCGCAGTCGATCGCAGCTGATCGCCGGTGTTATCATCGGTGCAGAAAAATGTGCAGTGATATCTAATCTATGCATTGCATGTAATTGACAAATGCCTACGATGAAAGTCGACTAAGTCAGAGATATGTTTGCTTATACCTTCACAGGTCAGGTCAGTTGTTACATTAAATAAATAAGTCCACTTATCGAATAGGGGGAGAACCACAACTGACTGATGACTCATGCATTTATTAGAGGCAGATTAGTTGGAATGGCCACAAACATCCCTGACCCTAGAAACATGCCCATAGATACTTATATAGATACCGATTACTTTCATTAATATAGTGTAGGTACGCGCATTAATCTGCGTAGGTCGCAAGCCATAGAAATGAACCTTTACCAGGAAATCGGAATGGAAAAGCTTGGCAAAGTCTGTGTTTTATTAGAATTTACATTTATCTCATTTTAAAGTGAGTAAAATGCGTTGATTACAATATGTAAATATAACACAGAAAAACAGACACATACAAATGTTTAAATTCCCACTTAGAGGTAGATACAGTGTATCTGTGTTTTCTAGGAAGTGACTGCCTATAATGACCTCCTCAACCCAGTAGCCCAGGCAGCTATCCATTGCCAACACATTCGATACCAGTGGTTAGATCAACCCATTATGAAAGCCAAAAAAGTGTACATAAATTGCATTATTGACTGTACGATCTAGACTCTAGGGAGTAATCTAGTAAATTCATGATTCATATTATCTGTCATTAACCAGTAATTATTGTTTGGTTTGTTAACGATTGACGAATGTTAATCAGCTTTGTTTTATAGATTTAACTTGTAGTGTACAAGGTTAAAAATCTTCAATAGTATTTTTGGGTACATTTTTTAAATTACAAATGAATCTAGGTTTATCATAAGAAAAGTCTTCTTTATGGAATACAATTTTAAAAGTACTATGTAAGATTGGATGTTCGACAAATAATCATTATATTATGCCACATAATTTATGACTTAAACCTCTAATTCAATAAAGAATATAACTCAATGGGCTTCTTGCATTACATAAGACCTCCTATTCTAGTCAATGAAATTTGGCAATTCAAAAGCTTTCGACGACCCGCATTACAAACACCGCACAAAGATTTTTGAAAAAGACTTCATCAACAAAAAAAATTGAAACTAACCACTATTGACTCAAATTAACAATGCCAAAATAAAACACAAATATACCTACATACGGGCTCTTAAAATTGCCTCTGGATTATAAGCAACAAACAGGCGATTTAAAACCAGTGTAAGCTGACCCCCCGCACCTCTTTGTTACATTGAAATGTCGGGCGCGATAGACGCGGGTGAAATCAGGTGTTAAGACCAGGTTAGACTGGTCGCAGCCATATTAGAGGCATGGTGAATCCTATTAGGAAATCAAAAAGGGACCTAATGGCTCGTGGTATTACGTTTTTGGTAAGGCACTGTGTGTAAAGGGATTGTGGATTTGTGCGTTTCAATGCGTTATTCTTGTTTGGAGTTGAGTTACTGGTGAACTTGTGGTTGTGGCAACTAGCTATTCCCCGGGGTTGCACTCTCGTAACGAAGTAGGTACTTCCCAAATCGGATAAAAAGGACACTGCGCCCTTTCTTATTTTCTAAAGTAAAGTATACTAAAATCAAATATCATTTAGGTAATTAAATTGAGTAGATTTTTCGTGATTTAGCTTTTAATCTCTACTGATTTTAGAAATACGAAAGTTTGTCACGATGTATTGATGTATGCCGCGTCTAGTAAGCCGCGTAAGTTGTTTCCTCGGGGCGCGAGTGAAACCACTGGTGGGAGCTGGTCTGACAATACCTATAATACAAAGTAGCACTATGTCGCATTAGTACACAATCGTAAAACCTATAATCCATTGTAGACAGCGTTACTCACGTCCACACTTTAAAACAAACAAACATGCACATATTAAAAACAACACGTAAACTAACATCTGTCCTAATATTGTACAACTAATACAAACAAACTAAGTACGAATTTGTTTGCTTGCTGAAACTCACTAATCTCAAAAATTACTAATCCTATTTGATAACTAAGAAGTATTTAGCGCTAAGCATTGATTATTTATTTTTTTTGTAAACTTAAACCAAAATCAAAATGAAAAGTCATTTATTCAAAGTAGGCTGAAAATCAGCACTTTTCGAACGTCAAATTTACAAAAGACAGCCCCCAAAACGCCCGCCCTTAACCACTTCCTATGTGTTTTTGCTGGGAAGAAGAAGTGGTGGAACGAACTCCCGAGCAACACAATTCTGTCTGTATGGTTTGAAGAACCGTATACAAATTTTAAAATATCACTATACAACATTGTATACGTACATTTGTATATAAAATCAATAACCTTTTATAACAATTAACTACCAAACGTATATTTTTTTCAAAAGTCGGAATCACACAGCAAGTACTTTGGCAACCGAGTCAAACCAATAAAAAAATAAGTTACCTTTAACATTTTAGAAAATAATACAAATATTTCTATTATATTTCTATCATTGAAATAGCCAGTTCTAGTTAAACTCACAACTCATCCACACAAGTAATATCGCCGCCATTTTGTATATCCAGAATAGGGCTTCTGCATCCATCTATTTTGTAAAACAACTGTCAACGATCACAATTTTAATCTAGAAAACGTGTACCGTGCAGTACACAATTTTTATTACCCTATTACGTATGCCATGCTCAAAGGAAATCGAATGCTATCATATCAATTTCAAAGGGTATTTGGTTAGCTTTGGCCTTGGGAAATTTAGCCAACTGGACACGCTTCTGCTGTGCATTCCTGTCAGTTAAGTATGAGAGCGCAGCTTATCTATCTATGGTAATACAATAGACAACACATTTTTCGTGTTCTGTTTGTTCGTACCCTGAAGGCTCCAAAATTACTCAACCAGTTTGAAGAATTCTTTCATTTTTGGATAGCTGGAGTATTTCGGCATTAGAGCAAATACGGGCATTGGATCCCGCGGGACGCCGTTGTAATCGCAGGAAAATGGCTTGTCGTGTGGGTGCGTTACAATTTACAATTCAATCGAAAATGCATGAGCTATCAATACTTGTATCTATCTATGTTTATGTGTTTTTACGTGAGTTGCCTCAAACCCCGCACGTAAATTGATAGACTTTCGCACATGGAGATTTGAACTCCGGTTGATGTCGCCTCCAGCTGGTTAAATACTCCAAGGTTTTGGATTGAAGATCATTAAACGTACCTACTACTGTAAATATTGATCAGAATTCTCATGATTACTGTTTCGTTAGATCAGCAAACATGCGGAAGGTAAATAGGTTCTGAAATCGAAAGTAGGTGGAGTTTGTATTTGTTTTCGTTAATGAGATCATTTAAGTTACATCTTTTAAGTTGATAGCAAGGAAATGGTGCGGAATTTCCCGTCTTAATTAGTAAACTGTTATTGTAAATTGATAGCCGTATTAATCAAGGCTTGTATTGGAAATTGGTTACCTGGGTCATTGTAGATTTGTGCTTTTAGGAAAAGTTCAGAGTTCACAGTGGCCGGCTATGTTAGTCAGTGGATAGCTATCGGCAACCATAATTGAATATTTAGCGACGATTGTTTTTGACGTCTACAACCCGGTTGCCCGGAACGTGATAGGAAGTTGGTAAAACTGGCTGCATACGCTTTTATTTTGAGATGTACAAATGAAGAAGAAATAAAAAATATTTAATTCAGGCTGAAACTGTCACATTTGTAAAAGATTGAGTCTTCCGCTGTTCACCATATCCTACATGTTTTTCCTGCACGTTTCCTGAAGTAATGGTGATGCAAACTACCAGCATCACTGTTCTGACAGCTAGGCCAACTTGACCATCGATGACAAGACAAATTTCTATCAGCTATCAATGTCCATAACGACACTTATTGCCATCAATGTGTTCCTCGTCCAGCCAGTACGTCAGTATATTACACGCTGCGCTTGACACCGCACACAATGCAAGTTGCTCCTTTTATTTGCTGCATAGTTTTTTTATTTTAAAAATTACTACGGAATCAACAGCCATTGTTAGGCCTGCGTCATGTTTAACGTGTTTTGTTTCTGATAAAGCTGTGTGAAGCCTTTGGAACAAGGGTTAAATAAAAAATCCCATTGTCTGTGAGGTCGGAGTGGAGGTCGGATTTACAAGGATTATTTTTGAAATAAATACCTATGTAAATAGATTTTCAATCATGTAAATACTGATCAGAAGATGAACTTCACGTCTTAATCTGCCTAGCCTTTTCTTCAAGAGGTTGGGGTTCAGCTTCCACTTTAATCAGATACAGCTGCGTATCAATGTTTTACATGGAGCGACTTTAATCTGATCTCCACAACCCAGTTACAGAAGAGCCAGACCTCACGCATATAGTAGGCAAACAATGATCTTCAAATAAGATGCATTGTAATATTTGTAATCCATCATGGTTAATTCAATCTCAAGTTACTCATAAGTTTAATATTGTGTATTAAAAATCGAAAAATATAACAATAAAAAAAATACAAAAGTGATTTAATTATTGCTGAATTTATGTGACCACTGAAACCCAAAATAACATGGTATACTATTGAACGCTGTAGTGTATCCATATGAAACTGATTTGAAGGCTTCAATTTATCTGTAATTGAATAGCTAATAGAGTCGATCGGAATAATACTCCCTGATTGGACGCACACAAGCCAATCAAATTAATTTTATAGTCCACGGCAACGGTACACTTAACCGAAGTTATGATAATTGCTAGTTGTATGAAATTGTACCTGTTTTTACTATTGCTTTTTATGTTTAAGTCGAATTTGTTAGAAAACATGAAAATTCAGTAATCCATTTTCAGAAAACAGCTCTGTTTCTTGTCTGGAAAAAGTTTTTAAAAGTCGATTCAAAATTAATAAACGCCTAAAATCAGCTAGCTTCAGAACCACACACTCATAACTAAAGCATCATTCTTCATCACGATCATCTTCCTGCTCTAGAACAATTTCGTTTGAGGTCGGCTCAGCATGTTTGTTTCTCTGCCTGTCATCTCACAAGTGACATTCTTTCCACAATCTATCAACATAAAATTCAATTTTCATAAACCAATGACGTATAATTTATGTAGAATACGTAAGCGTTTAAAATCAAACAAAACAAAACTAAAATGAAGTGGTTACCCAAACAATAACTTAATTTAACTGAACAACACAAAATTCACGGGAAATATCACAATAATAAAACGACTCTTTGAACTCCGCCGACTGTAACCAAATATCCCGTGTAACGGTTAATTAAATAACTAATTCAGTTAGAAGGTCCGTTAAATCTCAGTTAGCTTGCAACTGTTTTACAAATTTATTTCGTAAACAGCTCCGTAGCTTTGACTAGGGAACCTAAATTGTGAGGGTATGTTGTAATTTGGCCTTTCCTGTAACAGGTTTTAAAGGAGACAGTAAATTCTCTTTTAGTTAAAAGTGATGTTCAATTTTGTATGTTTTTTTCTAGATCGAAGTTACAATGTTGGTGAATTTTGACTCGTTTTAATCACTAACTTCCACTGGCGGTTTCACCCACATCCTGTGAAAACTTACAGTTTGTCTGTAGTTTTCCTTAATAAATGGGTTTCTTAACACTGAAATAATTTTTCAAAGCGCTCCAAGATTGCTAAGATAAGCGCATTAAAAAAACATAAAAACTCTTACTGTTCTGATTGTTATAGATTTCGGAATTTAAATCTGTAACAAATCAGCTCATTTCAAACTTAAGATTTATTTCGACGCCCTAAGCACAACACGATTTTTAAAAATAACACTGAGTAGGTACAATTTTTCTTTCAATACCTATTACTAAACTCGCTCGTATCATAACGTTCAAAAATACTTCGTCTGATCAAATACATAAAATACCTAGGCTAGTAACAACTTTGTGTTTCGTCGTAAAAGCTTTTATTTGATCAAAATAAAGTCTAACGTTCTTACTTATTTTTACTCTCCATTAAACAAATTACTTGATTACCTATAAAGCTTTGTCGATAAATAAGATACTTTATTTTCAGAACCACCAAAGTAAATGCCAAAAAAAAACTAAACAACTTATCTTTTATTTCTTAGAAAGAACTTTCAGAGAACGTTAGTTCTTTTATGTGTTTAAATAGAAGATAATTTAGTTTTCAGGTAAGATGAACTTATGATATTATCTGTATTACAAACCAAATTTTTTTTTTTAAGTAATGACGAATCTTTTGAACAATAAATAGGTAGTGCTATAAGTTTCATATGACTCATTTTGTTTGGGGCATACGTAAATAATTCGTTATTATTAAGACTAATCAATCTTTTCGTAATACCTTTCATGTAGCTGTAATTCATGTGCAAATAAATCCCTTGATTTGACTCTAAATCGTGACATTATACATAACTGGCACAATATGTATAAGAAAAACCTTAGCTAACATAATTATGAAAACATATCTGCAAAAGAAAATCATTTGATCACACATCTAAGCCACTAATTTCACAAACTTGTAAACCTGTCCTCCGTTTAAATCAGAAATAAAAAAAAACATTGCAACAGAGGCGCAACAGGATTTCCAAGCTCAGCCGAGATACACCGAGTTCAACAGTACTGTTAGTACATCTTTGTAAATAGTGAGTGTGTTTTGCATAAATGGGGGGCGCATTAACCGCAACAGTTTAACATGAGAGCACAGTGCTCAGTTTCGCGTTAGTTGTCGTAAACTAGTCTTACTAATGTTTTCTGTTATGTGGTTTAAGTTATGAGGGATAAGCCTGGAGTGTAAAGTGGAACTTGAAAAACCAAGAGTGGCAAGTTCCTAGATGCTTTTGGTAGATGTGGTAGGTGTCAATCGTTCCCTATTTCGACAATATTCCCTTGCAATTTTTTCTTGCATATCCTCCTCCTGACGTCTTCTCTGAAGAACAACTCTTTGCGCCATATTATCCACCCATTGTTTCATGGGTCGTCTTTTTCCTCTATATTTATTCACATTCATGCAATTAAAAGCATAACTATATCCGCATATACACCACGTCTGAGACCGCCATGTGGATTGGAGAAAACTCTGACACGAGGACTTGTTAGGTAATTAAACCTGCAGCTCACTCGATAAGAAGAATAATGCTTTTTCTCCGCCAAATTTAGACTGGTAGACAACGCCTAAGGCGTAAAGTCCGCCATAGTAAATTATGTGCAAGAAGCAATACACAAATAAGAAGACCAGCTTATGACTTGTACCATCGACATCAGTAGCACGGTGCAGCGAGCTCGTCAATATATCAGCAGGCAGCGTGACGGACGGCGCCACACACTCCTAATGCTGTGCCATTGCTTACTGTTGTACTGGTCTTCACTTAAAAACGTGTTGAAATGGACCTTACGGAGAAAGGATAATTTGGAGATTGTTTTTTCTGCCGGCATAGTACGGACAAAAGATTAAAGTGAAAAGAGTAAGACCTTGCCTAGAAGAAGTGATCGTCATATTCCTAGCCATTTCCTAGATATGTCGGGGTCGGTTCCAGTCTAACCAGATGCAGCTCAGTACCAGTATCAAAGCATTTGTCAGTCTGAGCTTCTCAATCGATTTAGTCGGGCTATCTATCTGATTCGACTACTTAAGACTGGTTGTCAGACTTCCTGGCTCTTGACTACTCGTGAAGACAGTCATAGTTGTTCAATTGATACGTCGAACTCATTAATTTGATGTGTCTTTTAACAATTTAAATGTATCCAATTTGAAAATACTTTCATTTATTATGAACGAAAGCAATATTGGCTGATTATCAATTTGAAAACACAAAGCTGATTCATGTTTTTGATACCACACTTTGATATCAGTTTGCATAAAACACGAATATTTTACTGCAAAAATGTGACATCATATAAACGAGTTTCCCCTTTCAAATTGTTACAACAATAATTGTTTTTACAAATCAATTAGTTTTATGTACGTGCACACAATTGATTTTGGTGTCGAAATAGAAAATACTAAAATACGCTCAAACAAAATAAAATTTAACCTATGAATGAACTATCGAAACAACTTATATAGTGTTCGTGGAATTAAATTGAAAATGCACACGTAAAGGTTATAGAAATACCTGAAATGCTTTTCATGAATTATTTTTATAAATAATAATATGTTTGACCTCAAAAAAGTTACTAAATTGTTCATGGATAGATAATATTTAAAATCGTTTTCATGACATAGAATTTACGGTATTCAGTTTCAAAAATATAATTTTAAACTATTCAGCCAGATTATTTTATTCAAGCGAACTGAATTGGAATTATAAAATGAGTGTAATAAATAAAATTTCTAAACAGAAGAGAATTAAATTGTAGGAGCAATCGAATTAGCAGTAGGTATTTAAATCTTAAGAAAGGCTCTTTGTTAGATTTATTCATTTAGTATTCATGTTAAAAGTAGTTATAATAAGCGTAGTTTTTATTGCGTTTCTTTTGCTTATGTGAAAATAGTCTCCGGTCGCGATTACACTCGCGTTCCGAGATAACTATTTTATATAGCATAAGATGCAAGTTACTATCGTAGATATTATTCTGATAACCTAGATTACTGCGAAGATTAATGAAATTCATATTATTAAATTCATATATATTACATACTGTAGTTTCAGCGGGGCAGAGTAACTAACATATATGTATTTACCTACATAAGTATATCCATACAAAAGTAGTACCAAAAATTGTGAAACTGACAATTTAATGTCATTACCCTCTAATTCTCCATTATTGAAATGTTGTTCTTCTTTATTCGAGAAGACGTAGACATTTAACAGAGCGGAACATTTCTCCGATTCTCCGTGAAATTGTATCGCTAAGCGCTCCGAATTAACACCGCAAAACACTTCAGCTGCGGTTTATGAGACAAATACTATTTCAAAGTACATTTTAGGGGTGGTTGTTATTGAAAATACTGGCATTTTTAATTAATATTTTGTATGTTGTACATGCAGGAGCTGGATGCGAGAAGCCGAAAATCGATCTCAGTGGCGTGCACTTGGAGAGGCCTATGGCCAGAAGTGGACTGCGATGGGCTGATGATGATGATGATGATGTTGTACATCGGTTCTTGTAAAACACTGGTACTCAGCTGCATCCAGTTAGCCTGGAAGCCGACCCCAACATAGTTGAGAAAAGGCTCGGACAGATGATGATGGTACATGGATTTAGCCTGAATTTGAAGGCAAAGGGTATCTGAAAGAACGCAGGTGTGTCAAAGTTCTTAAAAGTGACTTCTACTGTGCCACTTTTAAGACGCCCTTCAGGGCTTGTAAAATAATTAAAAAAGAAGCCCACTAAGTTGGCACCCGACCTGCACCATCGCATGATGTCACGGCCATAAAAATGTACTACTTAACACTAATTAAAGATTCTGTGAAAAGTCCCGGGTTTAATTTCCAGTTCAGGTTGCTGTATAAGGTTTTTTTTAGTTTTACAAAGTTGTTTACCTATGGGTAAATTTCAGAACCCATTAAGGCCTGACATATTTAAGCTATCACATCAAGCGACTCTTTGTTAACAAATCAAAAACATTGACAATTATGTATCAAATATCAACTGAAATAGGAAACAATGTTTCCTCTTTATTAAATGTATCTTTTATAGTACTGGCAATGAATTCTAACAGCCTGTTCTAAAAACAATAGTTTTGAAAATTCAGAATATTTTTTCAAAGAAAAAAATAGATAGTTTGCCCAATAAACAAATACGCGAACGTTACAAAAATGAAAACAAACATTCCATTTCATACGCCTTCGTTTAGAATTCAAAAGTTGCCAGCGTTAAAAAACATGCGAGGTATAGTAGAAAATATTTACGTCACTATTCTAGAACACTCCTAAATGTGGGGTTGCCATAGGGTTGCCCCCATTTGCCACGTCAAAGTGCATGGAAATTATCAATTTCCGTCGAAGCTATTCAACCTATCTTTGGCGTCCTCGTTTAGGTGGCAACCCTAATATAGTCTGTGGAGAGTCCACTTTACTAAAAATCTAGTTTGTTAGGTTTGTTTATTTAAGTGAAGGGTAGTTTATTTTTTGTGGAGGGATTCATTTTTTGTTTGTAAAAATGTTATGTGTGCGTGTGTGTTGTTACGTTTATAAAGGGTGTGATATAGTGCCTACACGACTAACATAAAGGCCATTTTTTATCACAGTTCTACTATCTATAAGCACTACTTATCTAATAAGAACTACTTACGTTACGTTTACGTTACTACCGTTGAAAATAAACTCGACTATAATCTAGATATACTTTATAAAACTCAAGATAACTCTTGAGTTTGATGATTATGAGAATGATTATTTGCTTGAATTATTAATTTCGATTCCGATTTAAAAAACTGTCGAGTGTTAGAAACCCCATTTACCTCGAAGGAGTTCCCACGGGACGCGGGTGAAACCGCTGAAAGAAGCTCAGTTCCTATCTACACATTTAAATATGTACTTTAAATCTAAACATATTTTATAGCCTTCAATTATCTCTATGTAGTACACTGAATTACTCCACGTAACAAATACAGGCACATATTTGTATATCGTTTGTGAGAATTCGCGAGGCCTTGAACTTTTATCGATCGCATATTTAGGATGTTTAATATAACGTATGTATGATTTCGATACAAGGTGATGTAAGTACGTGAAAAGAGTCTGAAATACTTTTATATTAGAAATACTTACATCGAATGAAATGTGTGAGGTTAGTATATTGTGTATGTGGTGATTCTATGTATATTTTCAACAATGTATTTATAAAGCGTAGCTTAAACCTAATTTCCTATTACAGTGCAAGCGCCAAGTAAGTGATGATGATGTTAACAAGCCCACAAGTTTTCTAAACTTATGTGGCTACAGGTACGCGGCTCTTAGCCAAAAGCTTCCACAGACTGCAAACTTTTAGTCGGCCGATAGTTTGATAATTGATTGAGCTCATAAATCAGTGCGGAGATGAATACTACTGTTCACATTATAATGATCAGGTAGTATGACAGCCATTAAAATGGATTTACGATTACTTTCAAAACAAACTGTCAACCAACTATGGGGCCAACGATTGGCCGACAGTTTTAGTCTGCAGTGTGCTGGGGGCTTAACGCGGTGTCCTGCGTGAGCGACGAACGCGACGCGACGCGACGCTGCGAACGCGACGAACGCGATCAACTCAAAGGAATTCCCTACATGCGGCCTATGTGACAGTCTGCGGCGAGACGCGACGTAACGCGTACTTGTTTTGAGGGCGACCAGACGCGACACCGCGAACTATTCAGAAGCGTTGATTGTTGTGGGACAAAAAAAAACATAAATATTAAAGAAATCGTTTATTAGTACAAACAAGTTGGAAGATTGTTGCTGTCTGTACTTTAAATATGAACTTTCAAGCAAAATTGTAACACAACTTCTCCATGATTTGAGAAGTAATGACCAAAATCACGTAGGACATCTGTCGCGTATAGCATCGCGTCGCATTACGTCGCGTCGTGTTGCGTCGCGTCGCGTCGCGTTCGTCGCTCACGCAGGACACCGCGTAAGTGTACGCCAGATTTTGTATGTGAAGCGACGTTTTGTGGTAACAGTTATAGCGATTAATCCTTACTTATTACCCTCGCTTTATTACCTGAAAATAATAACTATGGAGTGTTTTATCAGTTGTTCTCCATAAGGCGCGACGACGACATAAATCTTCCTTTTGGTCCAAGCAAACAGTAACAAAGTGCGTGGGAACATTTCTAAAATATCTGCGAAACAGCAATTTTTGTAGCAGTTTGGGACTCGTGATGAAACGTTCACAGATTTTGTTCACAAATACTTTTTTTGGAGCGCCTAGCTTTCTTTTGTATTTGTATAAATAGAAACTCTTGACTTTGTATAACCAAAACTCGCTCTCACACAAACCTTACCCAACTGACGTTAAAAGATATGCAAGTGGGTCAACCGGTGGGCATGACAAATAGTGTCGGTGTAACGCGTGCTGCTAGAACATACTGAAGCCTTTGCTTACTGCTGCTTCTTAGTAATAGTGGGATATCAAAACATCAGGGACAAACTGAATTTGGACTACATGTGGTACAGCTATATTTCGGAAGATATCGTATTTGTAGTTAAGGATATTGATAATAATCTTATTATTTTAATTTATCATACTCATATTTATCATTTATAGATTAAAACTGTTGTTTAGTATTAAGTTTTTTAGTATTATTTCTGTTTAAATCTTGTTATAGCAATTTTCCTTGTCTTGTTTTTGTGTGTATACGTGTGCGTCTGCGCAAAAATTAATTATTTTTCTTTCTTTCTTTCTTTATCATCATCAGCAACTATTAAACCTGATCATAATGTCGATCCCAACCGGGGCTGTTGAATTGTTCGGAAGAGTTACCGCGGCCCTGGTACATAAAGGGGTTATGAAGGAACATGGTGGGTTTGTCCTTTTCAGCCTGACATTCGTGCTGTATCCACAACGGGAGGGGTCATTTGATGATATTCCATAAAGAACCCTCTAACGTAAAGTCCGGTCTTCGAGTAGATGTATGCGGCTTCTAACTGCAGCCTTAAACAGACCGCCACTCCATCACGCCAAGCATATTTACACTACTTATGCCTTACCTGTTTAATCCAAAGCTTACAAAACAAATTCATTTAAGAATGCTCAAACAAGATATTCAACTACACTACCAGCTATGATCGTAATATGGTAAGTTTTTCACAACAAACTCTACCAAGATATCGTATTCCATCCCTCAACTTATCCTTACTTTCCACAGCTGAAGATTTTAAAGCTTTCGAGTTATTTTACAATTTTCTTTACACGAAACTGACAAGTCAACTTCTGAAAACAGGGAACTATGAAAAAGAATCCTGTGAAACTTGAGTGTTCGGCTTGGGAATTTCCTTACCGACGCCAGATGTTGCAACGAAATATTACAGCTTACTCCGCGATTAAGGCCAGGGAAACAGCGATTATTTGAATTTATTTTGAGCCGAATGTCTAAGAAGCTACCGTTAAGTATTTGCGAATGGTGTTGTAATGTACCATACATATAGTGGACAAGTTAGAAGAAATTTAATAGCCACCTAATTTGAATTTGAAACACTAGTTTAAACTCTCAATAACTGTTCATATTGTTCGTTTTGTCAACTACAATACTACTCTGACAGACAGATAAAAGTAATTGAGCAAACTTATTAACTGAATTAATTAAGATTATGTAAAATCTTGATAGTTCTGTTGAAGTCTTTATTCAATTTATCCATTTTGTATGTGGTATTCAATTTTTATTCAATAAAATATTTTTATAATGATATCCTATAAGTTAACCGCTGTTTTCGTAGTCTCGATTTAAAAATACCTTATAGCGAGCGATAGCTAGTTTGTTTACCCGTGTTTGCGTCTGTTTTTTGTACTTTATTTTATTGTTTCACGTCGCAGTTTATAACTTAAACTTCTTATTAATGTTTTGCGAAGCCATTTGCGAAAGAATGTTATGGTTTATTTTCTTTTCTTGAAAAGAAGTTCGAATGAAATAGAAGTTGTTGAATTTATATGGCTTCATGTATTTTTAGGGTGTCATAATTTCTTTAACGATTTTATCATCACCGATCAGCGAATCTGTCCTTCTATACCGAAAATAGGTTTTTTGAGGTTGTCTAGGCTAAAATATAAAAAAGTAGATCATTTAATTGTCCATTCTTCAATGGCAGTATAATAGAAAAAATTATTTCCTCGAGCATTTTTTGAGCAAACATACAGCACACTGGACAAAAGTTTTGCCCATACAAAACTTCACCGACATTCTTTGTTCAAACGCTGTAATTGAATCCCTTTTCAATTGAAAGTATATTAAGACGAACATTCTGTTAAGAAAAATAATGTTAATGAACTAGACGGTTATGATAACTAGCTAGTAATTTCCTTTCGCATCCAAACATTCCGCATGACTGTGTGTTCCCACCTTAACCGACTATCTGAAGCTTAGCACGTAGTACATACAACAGAATTATGAGCAGCGACACATGCTCTCAGCAAACGTACTGCGCTTGTTTGTACACAATGCTCGTTTGTTCTGAACTGTGCTACTGTTCTGTGCTTAGCTATCTTATGACTGGTTTGTAGTCTTGTGAGATGGGTTACTTTATAAGGGAAGATAATTGTAAATTATTGTTTTTTTTTATCTTTTAATTAAGTGTGTGAAGGTATTCTTTCACGGCCTGATTTGGATCAAGATTGTCCGTCAACTATTACCTTATTAATTAGAAAATGTGGCTTTTGTTCCCGTGAGAGTAATTTTTTATTTAACTTTTTGATTATTTAAATATCAGATCTAATAATACAATTTTTCTTCTACCTTTCGCCACAATTGGTATCTTAAACTAAAGAAAAATATTCCTCATTCCAAAACTAAACAAACAAGATTTGCATAAACATTAAAAAAAACATTCCTACCCTCAAGACTGCAATTAAACCAGCACCCCATTAGCCCTCTTTAACCCCCATAAAAACCACGACGTGAACAAATTATAGTGCCCTTAACGTGTCAACAACCAATTACAGCCCGACTATTTGTTGTTACTCCCATTTTCCATATAAAATCGCGATGTCATGGCGAAATGAACTCATAACTTAAGTAATGTTGGTAAGCCACGCTAACCTTGTTTATTTTGAAGTTTTTAATGTCTGGACACCTTTTATACACAGTCGGTCTGAAGCAATGAGGGTTTTCTAAAATGGCGTCCACGAGGTGGCAGCACCGAGTCGTCAGGTCCAGGTCAAAGTGCTTATCTTTACTATGAATAGTGAACGATTTTAGTGTTTTTTTTTTATTTTATAATTAAAGCACTGCATTATTGTTTTACTATTGCGGTTGAGTAAATAAAAAAAACTAAATCATATTGTGTTAACAAATTTTTCAACAAGCTTTTCCTTAGTACCAGTGACTTTTGCACCCTCTCTCCAATAGCTAAATTTTTAGTTCGGAAACCTTATTCTGACCGTAGTCCATAATAAAATCAATAACACTTCCAATATAACAGAATTTCAATAAACAATAAGTTCGGACCCTACAATTCCATACTATTTGACAGTTGTTTGGACCAGACGCATACGTGGCGCCACCCTGTGGCAGAAAAAATTGAGAAGACCCTCAATGATTAGCTTGTGTTATGGGTGCTAACACAACTGATATACTTACTACTTAAACTTACATATACCTATGAGGTATAAATAGGTACCTACATATTTATTGTAACACCCAGACCACAGACTCACATGCTTATCACACTAACGTTGACCGTACCGGGAATCGTCGTCGATCATCACTTCGGCAGTCCGGTGACCATTGCGACATCGTGGTCGTCGCTTCACTACTAAATCTTCAAAACTACGCAATCGATATTCATCCGGTTTTTTTTTAATACATAGGGTGATTAAAGAGGAAGGTTTACATGTATTATAACAAACATTAAATAGTGACAAAATACTGCTATCCGAAGCCGGGGCGGGTCGCTAGTTTAAATATAATTTTGTTAGTATTTTTAGGCTAGTATTTGAAGTACGGGTCGGGTTTTGTCGAGTGGGAGATCAAAAGAGGTTGCGTGGTTGGGTGGGTAAAGGAGGTAAAGGAGGTATAATTTATATGGTTACGGTCAGGTGATTGACTCGGCGTTGCTTGGGGTCAATGCCCTTAATTTTGCAATAATAGTATTTTATATTGACCTATTGTAGATGAAGTTCTACGTATTCAATAGTGGACGAAGGTAAATCACTGATGTTTTAGAACCATTTTATGTAATTACTTTATTATCTTGTGCGACTTTTTCGAGATAAAATTAATTTGAAAATGTAACTTTGAAAATAACCCTCGAAGCTTAAAAAGAGTTTTTGTTTCGTCTGAATTTTAAATGGCCTTTGACTTACAATGTGGGCAGGATTCATAAATACGTGATGTTTTCACACTCGTTATTAATCCGACACCTACTCATATATACTTTGTCGTGTTATTTTATAATAATATCTTTCATCTCAGAATAATGAGAAAAGTATTAATAAACTCTTTTTAATAAAAAAGGTTTTCGGTTTACTATTTATGCTGATGATTCAAAGAATATAATATGTACCGAAGTAGGTCAGTCTTTTCGTCACCAATTTCAGAAACTGCTGCACGGCTTTTCACGTGGTTTTCATCCATGAGATGTTCATAAAGTTTCAAATTTTTGATTTTGGCTGGGCTAGATGTGACAGATAAACACGTATAAAGAGTTGCTTTCACCACAATATTAATAACAAAATATGTCTATGCCACTATCTAATACATTTGTTTTCTAACCCCATACTCTCACATATTTATTTAGGTTGTTATCCTAAATAAACATTGATGTTGCAATTTTCATGATATAGTTTTTGTTTCTGGGTTATAAAAATGTGGTAAGATATAAATATTGCTGCTGTAGTTTATTTTGATTGTAGTTACAATTCCATGTAAGAATATCAGACAAAGAAGTCTGACAGACAGTCTTACCGGCTTAGGCAGCCTTAGGGGTATTGGGTTGCCCGGGTTACTGGGTTGAGAAGGTCAGATAGGCAGTCGCTCCTTGTAAAACACTGGTACTCAGCTGCATCTGGTTAGGCTGGAAGCCGACCCCAACATAGATGGGAAAAGGCTCGGCAGATGATGAGATGGTGCGCTATAATTCAGATAAGACAAGCTCGCCTATATCAAATAATAATTATATTCCATCTATAATATTAAAGTCTTATCTATATCAATTTATTTTAAAGCGGTACAGCTGGCTATATTTCATAGCCCAATAGATTTGCGACCGTCGTAACTCCGACTAAGATTTGGAATTTTATTACCAAGTAAATTCCAAGTTTCTCCAGAACTTGGTTTTATTAGTTTATGGTCATGTTTGGCTGTTTTAAAGGGAATTTAACTGATATAGATTAGAGATTCGTAGTTTATGATTAGATTAATAGAGGTCCTGTTATATTTAGATGAAAATGGGTAGGTATGTACAATGAGGAATAACGCATAATTTAAAACGACGTAGGGGGAGCTCTGAATAAGATTCAAATTACAACAAAACATCGAAACATTCAGGCTCTATGCTGCTTTGTGAAAGTTTTTATAACCCACAAAGCGATTTGGACCCGACCCGGGAATCGAACTCGAGACCTCGAGCACAGCACTATGCGACAGTTAGACCAATGAAGCAGATTACACTATATCTGCAATTTGGTTACCTGTAATTCTTTGATTCTATACAGCCCTAGTCCTATATCGACAGTATTTACAAAAACGCAATAAACCAACCAAAGAAAATATAACTCAGCGCCATCTAGGCAATAACAATTAAACTAATTACGTAAAGATTTATTTTGCTACTAAACTCGTTTTAAATTCGTCCTAATGAGAGTGTTTTGCGATTATCTTGGCTGTATCTTCGCCGCGAATTGTAAGATTTACGAACTTTCTTATTCTTTTTGGTAACAGGAGTAATTTCAAAGAGGATTTTCTACAAAATTAATTTTGTTTTAAGGAGTTTTTTTTGTTTTGAAATTTTAGTATTTATAAAAAAAAACATTATATTAAACTTTACAATATAAGGTATCATCAAAATAACAAATACTTAGGCTTCTTTTGATCCAAGTTCGGGAAATTCACTTGAACATAATTATAAACCTTCTTACACTAAAAGCCTAAAAACAGAAACACCTTATAATCAGATAAATTTTCTACCGTGAAATTAGGACACGGTGGAATACCTACGTAGTCGGTATCTTTTCACTTGTTTCGCGAAATGCATGAAGCCGGATAACGAAGTAACTAGACATGCTAAGAAACGGTTTCTATACTTGAAAGCAGTGTATGAGTATCTAGGTGTTGTGTTTAAAAGAATGTGTATTCTATCCTTACCTATAAAATTCTAGAGAAAACAACGGTATAATGCTCTTGTCCTATTCTCTTTTTATATTTGTTCGATTGGTTGAACCGTAGTAACTGGGTTGAGGAGGTCAGATAGGCAGTCGCTCCTTGTAAAGCACTGGTACTCAGCTGAATCCGGTTAGACTGGAAGCCGACCCCAACATAGTTGGGCAAAAGCTCGGGAGATCATTATCATGATTGGTTGAAATGTAGCCTAATGATGATGTTAGTGAATTATCTTGATAATCGCCCGAATAGTCAAGTACCTACGTAGTATTTAGATACAGTAGTATAAAATATAGGCTACTTTTTATTCGGATACAGGAATCAGGACGAAAGAGGAACCACTGGGAACAGATCAGCTAGTTATTTATAAAAATGAAACCAGCCTGAAAATATTCATGATATCGTTTATTCAGATCAGGATAACTGAATTTCCTCATAAACAAGATGGCGGCCGATAATTATGTTTTTTAATCTGTGGCCCAAAAAGCGCCATTGGTGATGGATTGGTCAATATATTTGATGTATGTACATCGATAACCAATTTATGAGTCCATAACGGTCGGATTATTAAAATTTACCGTCAATTTCCTAGATAATAATGTATGGGGAAAACAATAAACGAACGAACAATAAAGGACAATGGGCACTTTGTATGGGATTTGGTACCCGCTCCAACAGTAACGTATGATATATCATTAGAAAGGTATTTACGTGAAGAATAATAAAAACTATGGGGCTTGCCTCAATTAGCTGTCCGATCCGAGTAATGATAAAAATTGAATCGACATAGCAACAAGTATGTCATCCATATATGCAAATTCATTAAGAGGCATATGTTGTCAGTGTAACAATTTTAAACTCAGTTAATAGACATCTTACATTGTTTGAGATACACTCTGTTATAATCTAAAGGTTGTAATAGTCTATGGAGTCATACTACGGAAACACAATCGTCATCTGATTTGACAAAAGTTCAAAACATTTCTATTCATCTTTTTTTAAGCAGAAATTCATAATTATCTCAGCAACTCTTGAGGAGCAAGATTGAGTCGTAGTATGTACTATATAAACATCGTCTCCTGACTTTTCAACTTTTTGATTGTAGATACTGAAAGACTTTCATCAAATACATAAGCTAGTTCTGCGTGAACTGCAAAGGTTTGCTAGGTCCTTTTTTTAAAGCAGTCGGAAGGCAAACATTCTAAGAAGGCCAAATTCCTGTTTTTTTGTTACTATACCAATTTTTATTCAATACAGTTGGATTTAAGAACTACATCTACGTTGATGATTTTTGAACATTACTCAGTCTATTAGTCGATGTCACGCGAAATGGACAAGGATTTGGGACTAGTCGTCATAGTAAACATTTTTTGCCTTGCCAAGACCTACGCAATGGTACTAGAATCAACACTGTTGGACAGGGTACCAAAACGCCCATCGTCCTTTATGGGTGAGTGAGCTGTCTTTGAGTGTAAGAGTAAATTGAATAGTTTGCTCCAAATCTAGCACCAAGGACTGCCTTACGCCAACTTGAACTTTAGAGTACTTATACTTAGTATGCACCCTGGACAAAGTAAAATTATGGTGCCATGCTATCTGTAATAGTTTATTTGAACTAAGTTAAAATATTTATAAAATTATTCCGAGTACAGTTCTTAACTATCCTTCCAACCTTTGGGGGTTATAAATGAGCATAAAATAAGTTTATTTGTAACATGTTAATTCTTAATTATTATAATTTATTTAATCATGTATTGCACCTAGTTCTGTATTAACTGTGAGCTATAAAACAAAGCCAAGAAAAACTATTACAATAAAAAGCATTAAAATGTTTTGGCCAACCGTTATCTCGGCTTTGCATAACACCATCAGTTCGTTGGCCTACACCATAAACGCTATCATTCAATATTCAACCGTAACTATCACAAAACAAAGACTAAATTGCCACTTTAGAATTCAGAAATTAATTTCATTAAATCACGACCACTTGCCATTGCAATTTGAACGTTAGCTGCTTAGAAATAGAGTAAAATTTTCCGTGGCAGGTTTGATCCGTGATACAGTCACATAGAAAAGCGATAAGGTTACAGGAAATAAAGATTATTCAAAGAAAGCACGCGATATGTCAACCAATATAACTTGAGCCCTGTTAAATTAACATTTGTTCAGCTACATGGGTCAAGTTAGTGTTAATGGCCAAACTATGTAGGTTTTAGCAAATGCATTCATTCGTTGAATTTATTTATTCGAAAATGTTCGAAGGAAGTGCTTTCAATAGCCCTGAAAGAGCGATAGCGGTGTACTTGCTAATAAAATAAGTGATAACGAAGCTATATCTGGCTGTACTTTTGTCTGGTTACTTTAGAGGCAAAACGTCTTGACCAATGAATAGAGTGGAGTAAGTAGAAATAGTACAAAAATAACTTTTGGAGTATTCCACTTACCTTTTTATTTTACTTCCAGCACCGATATCATCCGGTTACTCAAAGTAGTTCGTGGATAAGCCCACCTTTAATATCTAGAAAAGAAAATTTCATTCAAAACTTCTTTCAAACTGGATAATTTATTGGTAAATTTTCCAATAGTTTATAAATAAATATTTATGCAAAATACAAGTACATATCAGAAAAAAATTAAATTACGAGACCACTAAAACCACAGCCTAAACCATAAAGCCTATAAACAACTTATGTCGTATTAACTCGGTACGTAAAACGGAAAATTTTAATTAACTCCGTACGTTAAGCGACTAATTGGTTATTTTCAAGTTGTTATTGTTTAACAGAACGCGACTTGGCTGGAGTTTGAGATTAAAATGTTTTTTGAGGTTAATCTTTATTTTAAAAGTTTATTTCTGGATTTTAATAAGGAAGTATAGGGTTGGTAGCTAACTATTTGATTGAACTACTGTAGACTAGCAAGCACAGCGTAGGACGTCCACCAACAAGATGGACAGACGACCTTATAAGGGTCGCCGGAAGACGCTGGATGCAGGTCGCTTCCAACAGGTATCTGTGGAGATCTAAGGGGGAGGCCTATGTTCAGCAGTGGACGTCCTATGGCTGAGATGACGATGATGATCATCATCCTCCGAGCCTTTTTCCCAAACTATGTTGGGGTCGGATGACGATGATGATGGCTGTGGAAATTCATCAATCAGATAAGGCGCGTAGATTTATTTATACATAAAATATAAGGCCTGTTTGTTAAATATTACATCTTAAAATAATGTAAGTGTGGTATTCTTATCAATTTCTCTCCATTTATTGACCTCGCAAAAAACGTACAAAATATTTTTTACACCAGATTACCTATAATTGTTTACGATGTTACATAAACAATTATAATGATTTTTTTAAACGACAAAAATGGAAGTCCAGAACAAAAAAAAAAAGATATCAAAAAATGCTTCCATTTCTAAACGAGCATAACACCTATTGTTTCTCATACGATAAAACTGTCATACGAACGACTGTTATCAATCTATCTGCCTCGTCAATCATAGGGTGACAAAGCTGTCCATGGAATGTGCGGATCGGTTTCATGTGGCATGTCCTGTCACTCGCTGAATGTGTGGACGCCGTAGTTGAAAGTGTTGAAGATTGGTTTGGGTAAAAGAGCAAGAGTTAGTTAGTTTTGAACATGAATTTAAAAAGGAAATGTGCTACTATCCACCTGATCTAATGATGGAACTAGAAGATATGGGCTGAAACTTCATGATAGAATATCGTATCATAGCTGTGTTTGGACTTGTTAGAAAAGACTTAAAAACAAAAAAATAAAAAGTGTTTGTGATTGAAGTGTGATATGTATAATGTATTTTAGTTTATTTTTTATATCAAAGTACCTAATCATTATTTTTGCAGCCTCGTATATTTAAATGTGTTTAATCAAGCTTATTATATGTAAACAAAGAAAAAAAAACGCACAATAACAGTTTTTATTTATACTAGCTCGAGATTTCACAAAAAAATTTCAATATTTTAACATAGAGAAATTATTTATTCACATACATTTTGCAATATTTTATTTATGCAACGAAAAAGGGTGCAAAAATATTACTTGGTGACACACCGCAGGATTGACAAAGTGGTTTGCACTTAATACAATATTCTGCCTCAAAGGATAGTGTAAATAACAATAAAATATACACAGATTTTTATTTTAAATTTCAAGTGATGTAAATATGCAAATATTTGTATTGAATCAAACAAAGCGTTTTTATTTTTACAAGCTTTGCCCTGCGGTTTTACCATTGTTCTGAGAGAACTATACTACCTGCAATCTATATCTATACATATAATAAATCTGTAAAAATACTGTGTCTGTACATTGAATATATTTAAAAAATTATAATTGGGTGGGGTTTAGAAACAGTAACGGAGCACAAATCCAAAAAAAAAATTCTGTCTGTTTGTCTGTATGTCTGTATGTCTGTTTGTTTGTACACGCTAATCTTCGGAACTACTGAACGGATTTCAATGATTTTTTCTTTGTTGTATCAGTATTAAGCCTGGTCAACATATAGGCTATAATTTATCTTCGAAACTTGAAGACCTGATGCAGAACACCAACAGACCAACAAAACTATAAGAGATACAAAAATGGTGCCATGGCAAAAATTGTTTCATATGATGAGCATTTTCAGCTGAGATAATAAATTTTAAGATCTGGAACACCTGATGTGGAACCCCAAGAGCCCAGCTTCTCAGTACCATATACAGGTATGACGTTTTAGCAAAAGTTGTTCAATTTGATGAGCACTTTCTATTGACTTATACAAATTGAAGATCTAAAACACCTGATGTGGAACTCCAGGGGCCCAGCTAGACTATAGCATATAGAGGTGTGACGTTTTAGCAAAAGTTGTTCAATCTGATAAGCACTCTCTGTTGACTTATAAAAATTGAAGATGTAAAACATCTGATCTGGAACGCCAGGAGCACAGCTAGACTATAGCATATAAAGATATGACGTTTTAGCAAAAGTGGTTCAACCTGATAAGCACTCTCTATTGACGTATATACATCGAAGATCTGGAACACCTCATGTGGAACTTCAAGAGCAATACTACACTTGAAATGTATAGAAATGAATGTTATGAAATAGGTGGTATGGTGAATCAAAAAAAGTAATTAGTCCGTCTTTTAGATAATCCTAAAATAATGGACACGTATTTTTCTCTTCTCACAAACAAATAATAACGAAGATATAACACGCTTGAATTTTGTGTTAAGTCACTGCTTAGTACAAATTTTACATACCTAGACGTGGCGTCACGAGCCCCCACTCTCCGAATTTGTTGCGTTATATCTCATTATTATTTATATGTCTCTACCAGACCTCGGGACTACAGAGTTCCGAATTTTTGGGAGGCAAATGTGGGGCCGAAGCCAACTCTCTGAAGCCCTTTTGAGACAACTTTAATGAAATGGTGACACAAAACCGATGATTATTCCTTTATACACTATAGAAATAAACCCAAGGATCCCCGTGGACGTCGTTAAAAATAGACCATCCCCGGTTCTGTGCTATACCATTGCTAACTGTTTATGAAAACTACTTGGCCTGTTGTGATGGGATGCTAATGGACTAGGAATGGGGAAACTACGGGACCTATGGCACCTGCCGATGACAATGTATTAAATACATGTAAAAATGGTGAAATGGTAAAAATGGCAGGTGGAGACTCGGCAGCTCACTTACTGGGCCCTCGGGAATCAGTCACTGAATAGCAACAAGAGGGCAACAGGGACATGAGCGGCTGAAGTGTGAGGATACCTCGGCGGATTTTAAACGCAGATTACGCTCTCCCTGTGGGTCACTTACCACGAGGCACCTATCCTCCGAGCAGGGCTACTAACCATGCTCTAGCGACTCCACTCTGGACGGCCAAGCCAAGCCAGAGGCGTGAGACCTACCCACGTCATGGTTCACTCCGACCGGCCGGAGATGGGGGACAGTATACTCACCCTGGAGAACTCAGTATATATAGCCCACCGGGGTCGCTACTATCCGTCATCAGCCTCAGATGTCCTGCGGTGCTTATATCTCATTATTATTGTCGTTATTATCTCAAGAGCCTTTGCAATGCAACTGAGTACCAGTGTTTTACAAGGAGCGACTGCCTATCTGAGCTCCACAACCCAGTTACCCGCTCAACCCAATACCCCTTGGTAAAACTGGTCAGACTTACTGGCATCTGACTACCCATAACGACTGCCAAGAATGTTTAATAACAGCCGGGACCTACAGTTTAATATCCCCTCCAAATAACGGTCATTGGTATCCAAAATATACGTAGAAAATATACATACGAACTTAGAAAAGTTGCATTGGCAGGTACTTGCCAGACCTGGAATCAAAGACGTACACTCATACCACCACGAATTCCACTAAGTCATCACAACTTTGTCATCTCAGTAACATTTAATGTTTTTTAACGTATTAATACGTGTAATATTTTTGCCACACACTACTTAAATGCGGACTAATTAGAATCACTACTTTTATCCCTATGGTCACGTCTTTTGCGGTTCAGTTCTCAGCGTTTTGTTTAGTCTGCTGTGCTTTTGCGCTTGAAGTACAAAAATTAAATATATGGAACGTTACTAATGGCTATGCGTATTCCGTTGTTTTCAAGTCAACGGGCCCTTAAAATTCAATATCAGACGGTTCAGATCTTTGATTTTGCTGACCCCGTAGTCGCTGGCATAAGGGACTTTATCCGCGTACGAAGTCGCGGGCAGAATAGGATAATAAGTTAGTCTATGTTTAGCTAGCTTTTTTCTCGCGACACTTAAAGACAACATGGAACACCCTAGATAAAAAGGAGCAGATAGCTTTCTTCAATAAATGGGCTACGTAACACTCACATCATATAATTTGTAACCAACAATAATGATACTTTAAATCGGACCAGTAGTTTTTGAGACGAGCGCAGACGAAGAGCTCGTTTTTAGGGTGCATGTAGCTGGAGCAATTTAACATGCGCAAGTGACAAGTGGCAAGAGCACGCGGGTGGGTATTTTGCTTTGGTACATGCGCGAGTCGCTGGACCCGCACGTTTTTAAAATGCATGTAACCTGCGCATGCTACTTGCACCGTGGAGAGGCATCTTATGTTCGTAAACAAATGACAATCAAAACAAAAATCTATCAACTAATGAAAGTGAACAGAATGCGGTGTAATAGCAAACTGTTGCCGTTCCATTATACGCTGCAACAATAGGGTATCAATCCACCGCGGTGTAATAGCGTTGTCGGCTCATCGTCAATCATGGCGCGACAACTGCTAATGATTACTCGCTGTTTGATGTTTAGATTACCTTGTTTTTAATAGGGTTTTGAAATCAATATTTTTAAGCAAGATTTAATTCCAGTGTTTGTTTTAAAAGTGGGGATAAACTCAGGTAGGCGCGTGGCATGTGAGTACTTGAAGTAATCTTAAAATCTAGTATTTGAGTGTGTTAGTATTGTTTTTGGCAATAAACGGATAACATCAATCTTAATGTCATTCATTATGTTTCACCCCTATATAAATGTGTATATAAATGTTTGAAATATATATTTCTTACCAATCATTTTAAATGTGAAAGAAGGTCTGTCTGGTTTTCACGCAACTACCGAACTGATTTAAATTCAAATATGTCGCTTAGATCCTGAAACAGGACACATCATGCAGACTACTTTTACCCAGATGCGGGAGTTAGTACTTACAGGACACCAGTAGAATCACGAGGAACAACTAGTCCCCTCCCAATTGAGTGCCTGTCCTTACTTCAGACATAAAAAAGCAATTGAACTCGCCGTCATCCCAGTTTAGAACTCTGATGGATGTACGACTGTTCTCTGTGTGACGTCATCAGGATTACGTGGCCTAAGTTATAAGATTATTGCGGGAGAAGGTACCTAAATTTTAAATGCTAGCTGCCGACTGCAACTACCGGCTGCAGCTGCACTACTGGTTTGTATGTATTTAAATGAAAACGATTTGATGTCATGCCGTCACTGCAATTGCGGTCGGCAGTTGCAGTCGGCAGCTAACTATTCATACTGGCCGAATCTGGATATTGTTTCTAGGATTAGAGATATATTGCTTTCAGTGATAGATAGCCTATTGTATGGAGAAAGGCTTTTGTTCTAGTCAGCGATGAACTGCTACGAGACGCGAGTGAAATTAAAACTGCATTATGGATATGATGGAGGATGGATGATGATGAAGGATTAATGGCGGACGTTTTGGGGGTCGTTTATAATTTTTTTTTGATGTTCAGAAAGTGCTGATTTCCAGCCTATTTTTATTAAATATTTTGGACTTTAATACTGAATAATATGTCCCCTTATATTCTTGAGGCACACACAGAAGTATCCAAAGTTTCTCCATGCTTCGGAACTTGTTGCTCCGACGGTATTCCCGCACAAGAGCCTCCGCGTTTCGTTTCATTGCGCACTAACTTTCTTTACAAGGAAAAAGTTCCATCAATTATCACGTAGCGTAGAGAGAATCGTACTTCTTTTTAGATCAGATTTTCTGACTTACAGAAGAAGAAACTGTTCTTTAAGTTTTGGGGTATGTAATAGCTAAACTGTTGAAACAATACCGCCTTTAATTTACAGTCATAATTATAAAATATGCAGGTACTTATATAGGTTTTAATTACACAGTTAAACAAATATAAGAATCATTTATAATTACATAGGGATAGATATTTTCTAAATGATTCTTCTCATTGTGGGTTCTAGTTTTTATATTCCCTCCATGTTTCTACTGTATTCAATTTTTCAAAAAATCCAGCGGACGTGAGAACCTAGAAACATCCTACCTAAAACCTAGAATGTCTTATTAATGCTGTAAATTATTCCTCCCAAAATAGATTTTCATTAATCCCTTTAGCAATAAGATCCTAAACTGGATGAAAGTAGGTAAGTACAAACGAAAATACCTATTCTTAAGCTAAAATATAATTTAGTACTATTCCTGCTTCAAACGAAATTACTTTTAAACGAGATCCAAGGCTTTCATAACTTTCCTTTAGCTCGTTCTCTATACAAAAAAAAAACTGGTTAAATGCGAATTATAGTCAAACTTCGAAGGTTCCGTAGATTGTATTAAAAAGCATACCTTACCCTTGTCTATGATTTTAAGCCTCATAATTATCTGCTATGCTTTGCTTAGTTTTCCATGGATCCTAAAGTGTTGACGGTCTTTAACGTAATTTGTGCTAATCTGCTGCTGCGCCGTGGTCGATTTCGGCCACGGCGTCTGTTCTCATAAAAAGAGATCAACTAGCTGCGCAGGCCATAATATGTTATAGTGTACACTTACTATTCCTTCACTCTCATTGCCCGATGGAATGGATAGGTGGTGGAGTAGTAAAATAACGTTTTACAAAAATGGGGTTCCGTTTTTATCCTTTCAGTGCGGAACTCTAAAACATAATAAAAATTAGTCACAGACATTGTACATTGGTTTTAAACGAATTTCGGCTCGTTGAACCGTTGTTCGTCTTAAATACTTTAATGTATTATATTTAAGTGCCTTAGGAAGTTTCTGAACTTACACAATAGGCTTGGACGCCATCTTGAATAATGTTTTTTGGGTAATTTAATTTGTAACTGGTTTATTTTCCCTCGATTCATACTGCGATCTATCCTATTTAAGATGTATGCTGTAAATTTCTTTTTTACGTTATGTTGCTATAAACACAGGAAAAAATATGAAGTAATCATTTTGGTTAACCTGAGAACCAAACTGTGGAACTGTGTGTGTAGCCTTTTTTGTGAGGCCTCAAAATGAAGTGGGTGGGGCGCATGGGATAATCGGACTCTTACTGGATGCAATCTACCCCGTGCAATTTACAAGTTAGAAGTCAATAGGACAGTGACCTCATGCCCTACAGAAAATACTTCAACCTTTTATAACACTTCATCTTAACACTCGTCAATAAATCAGTAAGAACACGAGTACAAATCTCTAAACGAACAAGTCTAGTCAAACACTCTACTAAGCTACCTCGAAATAAAATTAAAGCAACGACTAAAATCGTTAAAGTTTTAACGAGACAGACTAAGAGAGTGCACCTAACATTACGTCGGTTAAGTAGAAACACTTAAACCATTAAACTAACGATGTCCCAAGTTGCACCTCAAAAACACTTAAGTTCAATTTTAAGTTATTCCTCATAGAATATTGTAAGACAGGAGTTTTACGTTAAAAATTCACGCTTAAAAGCTTAACGGATGAAATAAAAGCTTTTGAACTAAAGTCGGACAGGTTAATATCCTGTCGTAGCACGTCTACGGCGTAGCGGAATGCTACGAATTTGCTACGGGGTTTGTATGAAAAATATTCGTTGGATGAATACTAATAAGGGTTGAGTCGGAGAGAATTCTAATGTTTAGCATTGTACGTACTACTTGTATCTGAGTCGTGATTGCCAAGAATAGACTCCTGCGTAGATTTTCTTATCAAAAGACAGGATTATGGAATTATAAACGTTTGAAGCCTACCAATTTGTGTTTTGACCTTTTACGTGATCTAGTTGTGAAATTAGATTTTTAAGGCTAAAGTTCATAATGTTCTAAATAAAGTACTTAAGCTTTTTAGGATTCCTTTAGGGTTGAATGGTATCATATTTCCAATTAATTATAATTTAAATATAAATAATATTCCACACCACATACTCATGTAGATATTAAAATAACATAAAATTGAATTAACAAAGACCAGTTTATATCAACCCAACATTTTTTAGGTGATTTAACCTGCAGCTCACTCGATAGGAAGACAAAAGCACAATATATTTAAATAAAACTACTTTTACGGATTTTATCGCGGTTATATTATATTATTAAATGTCTAATATTCGCGTAAGTGTCAGAAATCAATACACAATATATTTAATAAGTTGGTGCCCTAAAAACGAAATTCAATGACACATTCAAAAAAATATTGAAAACAACACAAAATAAAACATTTAACCAACAAAAGGAAAAGCCACAAAAGGATTTTTAACTAAAATAACAGTTTTCAAAGTCGACACAAATGTTATATTTGGAAAATAAAACGCCGCTATTGTGTGGCACATAATAGAATTCTCAGTGTATTTACACGCGGACGAAACGATACGAGGACGTGAACAATTATATATGCTTTCTACTATGTATGTATGTATGTATGTGCAGAAGATTTGAGAATGTTTCTATGTAGATGCAAGTATGTTTTTAGAGAAAAACTGCCTATTTTTCTATGTTATTGTCTTTTCACAATACATATTTATATAAATTCACATAACCTACTGTTTATTTATTACTAGCTTTTGCCCGCAACTTCGTTCGCGTGGAATAGTGACTACCAGCAGATTTTTGATTTGACCAATAGATGGCGCTATATGTCCGGAATAATTTTATTTTTATTTGTTTTTTGTAATAAAAACTATCCTATGTCCTTTCTCAAGTTTCAAACTATGTCTGTACCAAATTTCACACAAATCGGTTCAGTAGTTTAGGCGTGAAGAAAAGACAGACAGACAGAGTTACTTTCGCATTTATAATATTAGTTTGGATATATGTATGTATACATACATGTATAGAAGATTTGAGAATGTTTCTCTGTTGATGCAACTATGTTTTTAACGCAAAAACTGCATATTAATCTATGTTATTGTATATATTTATTTAATTTCACATAAAATATTTATCTAGTATAATTGTTTTATTTTATTTTTTATATTTATTTACGATAGTATTGCTGATTTTGTGAGTAAAATAAAATAACAAAATTGAGCTCAGGAAGATAAGAAAGAGAAGATTTTTTTCAATAGCAAGATTAGGATCTAGAACCTAATAAGCATAAGTACCAGCCGATCATTTTAAACAATTTTCAAAACTTTCTAGGTTCTTTTAGTCATATGAATATATTAATGACAGATGATTATAGTTACCTTCAACGCATCTAAAATTCCGATAACGATCAGCCACCCATCATCCTCCGAGCCTTTTCCCAATCACGTTGGGGTCGGCTTCCAGTCTAACCGGATTCAGCTGAGTACCAGTGCTTTACAAGAAGCGACTGCCTATCTGACCTCCTCAACCCAGTAACCCGGGCAACCCGATACCCCTTGGTTAGACTGGTGTCAGACTTTCTGGCTTCTGACTACCCGTAACGACTGCCAAGGATGTTCACTGACAGCCGGGACCTACAGTTTAACGTGCCATCCGAAACACAGTCAATGGTGTCTAAGATATACTTAGAAAGTACATACAAACTTAGAAAAGTTGCATTGGTACTTGCCTGACCTGGGATCGACCCCGCGCCCTCATACTTCAGGTTGGTTCTTTACCCACTAGGCCACCACGACTTATCCACCGATCAGCCACCCATAATAATCGTTAATATCCCCAATAACTTAATTCGTTATCGCTAAACCACGTTACGATGACCACATTAAAGCTACCCTATTAAAATTATCCTTATCATTGTCCAATAAATTTTAATTGTAAGCTCTTAAAAATATGGAGGGTAACGCCTATCTCGGCTTGCATAAAATAAGAGTCAGCGAGGAAAATAATTAGGTACTTAAGTAGACAGGATTGGGTAAAATTATTATTTATTGCTGTTTCATGAGGTTTTCACACCCTGATAAAAACTCTATAAAGTCGCAGTCCTGTCTTCATGCAAGGTCACGACAAATTCTATCTCAATTAATTCCGCAGTTTTACTATGAAACTAAACCAATTATTATAATAACCAAAACTCTTGCATTCACAGAATGAAAATTTTTATGTCTTGCTGTTAAATCACAATTTTTTTACAGTATTTTCATATGCCTGAATTGTTTTTGCGACTGTCCGCAAAAATAATGTCATCAAAACGTAATTAAAACTTCTAGAACATCAGTAATTCCATTTACTTTAAAACTGACACTATCTATATTTTTAAATTGAAACCGTCTACAAGCAATGTCGGGCTTAATTATATTGCTCACTGAAACTACAGTGGGATTCAATTTCAAATTTAATATGCAAGAGATTTTCCATTTTCTCAGTTTTCGTTCATCCAAAAGATTAAAACATTATTTCTTCGCCTTTGGTAGGTGGACTGTTTTAAATTACATTTATTTATAGCAATTAATAGAATTTATTAAACACTTAAAGCTAGTCTTAGTTTAAAAATTCTTAGAAATTGTAGACCATTTTCAGTTAATAATTATAAGGCATGTGTTTTTCAGAAAAGTAAAATATATTTTTCTTTTTATTGCTGCGCCTTTTACCAATTCAATTACCAAGTAAAATATTCCCCAATTTCGTAAACCTTAATTCAAAGACACCATTCTAACAAACAATTCTTTCACCAAATTCGAGTAAATAAACAAAAACCGTCGCACATTTTGATGGACCTTCCTAATCAAAAACAAAGGAACTGACAAAATATTCTTCTCACGCACCTTATTAATTTTAAGCTGTTTCCTCGAAGCCCTTAATTACGGACCCCTTCTATTCGTAACGAGTGTTTGTCCAAAAGGGATATTAATAATTAATCACCTGTCCACACTTTTGACTGTTGTGGATGACCAAGGGATTTTAACCAAGTAATTTTTTACAAGTCCAAGTGATGGCATTTTTGATTAATTGTTGCGTTTATTTGTCTTTGTTTTTATTTTGTTTAGAGGGTCAGTTGTTTTATTTATATTGTATTAATTTTACACCCTTGATAACTGGTGAAAATAGATACAGTTGTTTTGACGGACCGGACGATTTGGTGTAAGTCAAGGGAGCCTAATTTGAAAGTTTGTGAACATAAATAAAATAGATAGAATGATAAATGTTTTTTTACCCGCTTAGAGGGTTTACTAGGAACATACACAACGGGAGCATGTTTATGAGCATGGAAGAACTGTATGTAAAATCCCTCATTTCTAAAAAGCTCATCCTCAATTCCATTAGGCTTATAACAAGAAGAAAGCTTTAAGGTTTCCCATAACCCTAACTATTCTGAAATTCAGTAGGATTATCTGACCACAACGCTATGGCTGGATAGATCGGTACTCAAACCGCGGTCTTCCGATAGCCTGGTAGGCTAATTCAAACTCAAAAGCATTCATTCAAAGTTGGCTGCAAAATCCCACTTTTTGAACGTCAAAATTTACAAAAAAACAGAGCCAAAACGCCTCTCTTCACTACTGCCTACGTGTTTTTGCTAGGAAGATGAGGTGGCGCAACGAACTTCCCAGCAAGCTAATTTCATTCAATATCAATTTCTAGGACTTCAAAACATTACAGAACTGCTTTAGTAGTTTTAGAATTTTATTTATACAAAATTCCACTCGTGGTTTCACCCGCGTTTCGTGGGAATTTCGCGCACACCCGGATAAAAAGTTAAAGTTTTCCATAACAAATGAGCTAACACTGGTATATAAGAGTTACGGTGATTAGGTGTCCGGTATCAGACCGACCGAATAAACTATATCAACCAACAATCAGGCGACAGTTATAAGTCAGTAGTGTACAAATGCTCTAAACCTACCTAAGTAAAAATTGAAATCAAGATAAAACAATAGCTAAGAATTCTGCTAAGTTAAGCACGAAAGCTCTTTAAATTAGGATATCATTTATTCAAAGGATACTGAAACTAATTATGTCTTTTACGTCAAAGACAATAGAAGCCTGTAAAATACTGAAATACTTTTCTTTGCTTCGTCATCTCTTGAATTTTGCTTTGTTAGTTCTTTCTACTACTGGACTAATAATATTCAAGGGTATTATTTTGTATTTACTTCTCTTCTTATCTAAAATGTAAGCAACTAGCCACTTTTCCACGTTTCATCTGCGTCCTGAGGAAACTATTGCCCGTACTCGGGAGGAGTGTATGGGTTCTAAAACTGAAAGACATAAATCAATACTCCTAATTTTTGTATACCTACAAAAAAAAACTAAAAATCTATTTTTATTAGTGTAGAATAAATGTGGATAAATCATATTACATCAGGAACGATTGATCCGATTTGTAATAAATAATCTATTAATTTGCTACAGCGAACGGATAACAACAAACGTTTGTTTGCATCACTAAATTGCACATCAGTGTAACCTCGCCTTTACGTTTTGTTATGAGCTCGCATCTCGAGATTGTCAGCAGATTACCCAGTTCGATTACCCGGTTGACAAAGAAGCAACCAATTAGCCGGGTGAACCGGGTAAATATAAAGGGTAACAAGAATGTTATAGTCGCTCGAGTAGTTGTAGGGTGACTGTGAATATGAAAAATGTGGGAAACTATTAAAAATATTTTTTTTGGAGTGTTTTTCAGTTTAGGAACGAATAAATATTATTTTTATTTAAATAATTTCTAGTTAGCCTCAAGATTTTCTTATGATATGAAATCTGCAAAAATAAACCATACCTACTATTTGTACTAAAATATGTCTAATTTTTATTTCAGCAATGTATCCCTTAATTTGATGAATGCATTGTCACAATACCTACCTCTGCAACTCGCATCATCAAAGGATTCTTTATGCTCATGGTATGAATGGTTTTTATTTTTAACACGTACCTAACGTATAACTACAGGGAACGGTGGTATCTATACATGTATTGGTATGTATTACATACTGCTAAATCTATACAACGTATGGACGTTATATAGTATCTAACAATGAAATATTTCCAGTAGTTCTTTGCTTAGTGTGTATACAAACAAACCCTTCAGTTTTACAATATTAGTATAGACATAATATTATACTTCTATCCAGATTCATGCGAGGAACTCGGTTGACATAGGTACCATATTTGTTAACTAAGTCTAAAATCCAACCCAACTCAATGAAAGGGTTGACAAAACAAAAAGACGTACAATTTGCAACAATAGACACAAACAAATGAAAGCACATACAAACATACATTCCTGTGTTATTAATAAGCCGTGTTTCAAGTAAATTATACAGAGGTGTTAAACTATGGCCGCAATATTTACCGGCAGGGTCAAGAACATGGAGAACAAAATGACTAGCCGAGGTGCCATAACGGACTGCCGGGGCTGCGGGATTGTTCGAAAGAGTTACCGCGGCCTTGGTACATAAAAGGCCTACGACGGAACACGACGGTTTTTCGTCAGTAAGAGTCTGACACTCCCTCACCTCTGCTAACGGAAGGGGTCATTTGATGATTTTAGCTAAAAAAAGGTGCCATAACGGAAAAGTGCCTAAGAAAGTAGCACGCCAAAATGCGGGTGTACAGGGGACGAGGAACGTTACTGTCTTCGCCTTTATACGCCTTCTTTCGACCCGATCATTTCTTGTAATATCAAAAATCGTTGACAGATGTCTCAAAGAACCCGAACGCCTTGTTAGTTCACTCGTAACTGATCGTTATGGTCATACCCATCGTACGTTTTTGACCTAGAAGAATGGGCCTAACGTACCTGCATTATGGCATCTCCGCTCATCTTCCCTTACTCCGTGGTCAGGTATTAAAGGTAAAGGAATCCAGAATATTCGGACAATTACATTACCCGTGTTATAGGACCCCTGCTAAATTATGTACATGTGATATGTGGGGTGCATGCGATTATAGACCTTAGTGGTAAGGGGTTTAGATTTGATTTTCTGTGGAGAAGCAGTTGGCAAAAATTTGGCAATAAAAAATAAGATTTTCTGCGCGTAATGTGTGTGTATTGTACTTTGTTTTTGCTAACACCATATGTAAGATAGTGTTTTGATAAACAGACCATTCATCAAATCAAATCAAAATGTAACTTGTCATAAGCTTTTTCTTATAAAACCTATTCTTTAGTTCTGTTGGGTTGGTTAAATCTCTTCGTTCTTCATACTAGTTTTTTCCTACAACCGTAGGGACCAACAGTCGACTGTTTAGTCTGAAGTGTGTGTAGGCTTTAAAATCCCTTATGCTTTTGGGGTGTAGAAAATAAATAAAATGACAAAAGTTGACTAGGTGTGTAGGTGAGACAGTTTCTAATGGACTTAGAAATATGGGATTTTGTTGAAAATTTTGTTTTTCTTCCCGTGGGCGACTTTACGAGGCTTAACTAAGTACTCAGAAAATGTGAAATGAATGACAGACTAGCCCACTTAATTCTAATTTAGGTAGAAATAAATATGTTGCTGTCATCTGTTCTATTTCCAGTTTGCGGAGGCAGTTGGGATTAGCTCAAAAATGTTAAATCCTCCATGCCACATTTAGTACAGGTTGATTAAAAAGCTATTGTGCCTTTGACGATGAAAGGGGTTCATCATAATATACAATTTAAGGACAAAACGTAAGTGTCAAGTATTGCTACGAACTTTCACACTAGTGCACTTTCCAATAACTTACCGGTTCGAAACTAAATGACAGCACGAGATTTTTAAAACTCTAAATGTATCGGGCGTAAAAAGCCAAGCGGAAAATATGCTGATTTAAAAGCGTTGTACCTAATAGTTATAAAAACGTAGTAGTAAGACCCATCAAATGCAAGAAAAATTATCACCACCATAAAACGTGCCATCATTACCCTATATCATTGCCATCTACATGCTACGATAAAAACTTGGCTTCAATCCATACTCATTCGGAAGAACAGCTAACAGTCTGACGTCAGATCATATTGTCGCCACGATACATGTTTATGTAAGCTGAACACCCCAAATATATTTGAGCACAATGCATACAAACGCGAGTATTTCAGACTTGTAGAAAGCTAGGTCAAATATTCAGATGTTGTTAATCTAGTTTTCTTGAATTGGGTTAGTGAATAAAATTAGCTCTTAGCAATAAAATAAGAAATATGACGCCATAAGTCTTAGGAATTGGTCAAGCTAAACTACTAACGGTTTTGTTTGTGGCAGTCAAGGCAATAAGTAAATGAATCATTCGATGCTGATGATAAGATGATAATGATGATGATAATAAGATGATAAGATTTTTTTTATATCTCAGAACATATCTTTCAGTATCTTCCAGAACATATCTTACTGAACAAAACCAGAAAAAGAATTATCACAATATCATCAAAACAAAAGACAAAAATAGAACAAAAAAAACAAATAAACAGAACATTTGCACATAGTAATAAAATGACAGCGAAATACCGTCCACTTTATGTCACCGTCCATCATAGTGGACGCTGTGTGGTAGCAAGATGTAGGGAATTACATCAATCCAATTTGAAGAACGGCTCGCATTACCAACATTCCGAGATCTAGAAATTAGGGAAGGGTGTGGGTCTTGAGCGGTGGCGGGAGCGTTGATCGGAGCGGTTTAGTGACAATATTTAGCAGGAGCGTGTTTTCGTCGGTTCAAGATAAAGATTCTAAGTTTTATTACCAGCTCCAATAACTGAAAATGACAGCGAAATCCCGTCCACTGTATGTCACCGTCCATAATACTGGACGCTGTGTGGTAGCAAGATTAAGAGCAAGAGTGTTGTTGTCGTATTGTGAATGATTTAATAGCAGATTAAAACATCACAATTTGTCTAGATTTAATTTTGAATAGTTATATTATTTAAACTTTAGTTAAATTCTAAAAATTAGTTGCAAAATGAGTGAGCCTCTTTTTTCCCGATTCAGTTTCACAAAACACAATGTAAGTAAATCGCCCTACGCTTATAACTTGACCCCTCTTCAAAAACATTGAGCCGGTCGGAATAAAAATGAAATGTTACGCAGTAAAAAGTAAGATGGCGCCTCCAGTCCAGGGCGGTGACAATGCGCTCCTAACATAAAATTAAGACATTCCGCCTTTTGTACTGCCTTGCCGATTGGGTCTTAGAAAACAATCTGTAGTTACAAGAATTTGTCCTTTTGTTTTTTATTAGTAGATCAAGAAGGTTGTTTGTCACATTATGTTTGTCTGGGTCACAGTTGATTGTGACTTTTTACTCAACTGCGGGAAAGATGTTGATGAAAGATAATTTTCCCGTTTAGATTGGCGTGGGCGAGTAGAATATGTCATGAAATAGAAGATGCATTCGAAATTTAATTTGCCTTAGATCGTCTAAATTACCAATAGGACTTCAATTTACAAGACTAGTAATTTAAACATCTCAAACATAACTCAGATTATCTACGAACATTGGCTTGTATTGTATTAAGATTACGTATTACATCTATGAACCAATATCATGAAGAGAATACTAATACGTCTAGGTTTCTTGAATATTAATCAAGCGTGTTCTACTTAATATGATCCTATGGTTAGGTCCTTGGGCCCTTCTATAAGTAGATTGAACAAGTTCTGCGTGAAATTAGTCGCGTAGTTACTTGGATACCCAAAGAGCTGGACAGTCCCTTTGTATGTCCTTTTCCTAGTTTATGATAGTTTTATGTTTGCATACAATAATTGACACTAGTTACAAAACAGACAATGTTGTTTATCTCCTTATCCAAGATAGTGATTCTAGAATTGTTTTGACGTAGTTTTGATTGAGAACACTTTGCGGTGATGCTAACGATCAATACAGTTTTACGACTAAATTATTGAACGGATTCGCAGAAATTTATATTTGGGTAGATTTTACCTATAACTCTAGGAATTGGAACGTGATCAAGGTGACAGAAATTGTTTTCGGTGTTTTGTGGTAAGTTTTTGTCCGGATAACGATGTGTGCTAATTGGTGTCCCTAAAATTCGAGTCTTTCAGTGTATTAGCGGTGATCGCCTTTTAAAAGATTTGCGTTCACCTACATTCACAATAAAGCAGTATCCACACAATGCAATAAAATTAGAAAAAAAGAACAGCATTCTATCCACCCGGCCCTTGTAACCTCTAACAAACCCCTGCTCATCCCATGAACAGGAACGAGCGCTATAACAGAAATAAAATCTCGGACCGAAGCACACAGTTAAAAAGAATTGAGACATCCGCTTAATTCTTTCGGCGCTAAAGCCTGTAGACTGATGGAAATTGAAATTGATACTGTAAATTTTATCATTCCCTTTGTTTTAAAGGAAAAGCGGCCAAGTGTGAGTCGGACTCGAGCAAAGAGGGTTCCGTGCCTGTAGAAATAAAAAAAATATAAATAATTTTGGTGTATGGCTTTTTTCCTCATCAAAGTTTTCAGACTTTGTGCTTATGGCAAGAGGCATTGTGGTAGGTATGTTGATTTGGCATTATTTGAGAAATTTTCAACTACCTATGTAATTAGCACGGTGAATTACAGCCTTTTGACAGCAGTATGGATAGACGAACTGATGGCCAGCGAAGTCTTAGTAATAGGGTTCCGTTTTACTTATTGCGTGCGGATCTCTAAAAGGCAAAGTTTAGTAACATTAAGTTCGGATCTTATTAGCTTTCTGGATGGGGATTGGAAGGACGCCCTTTGTTAGACGACGATTCAAGGAGACTTGATGAATGTAGGGTAAGTAATGAGAAATAAATATAATGTAAGTTTTTTTTTTTCATTCTAATTTATTATGGTTTGATTTTAAATTGATAATTGTTTTAAGATGACAAAACATTAACTAGTAAAGCTATCAAGAATTAAACTAATTAGGTATCAATTTTAGCTATGGTTCGTTTGCACTAGGTACTGCTAAACACATGTATTTTTCAACTTCAAACTATTGACAGAGATAGAACGGTGTTTAAGTATTTAGCAACATGAATCGCGATCGTCGGTCAACTAGCTCTGAAAAAATGTTAGTTACAAGTCTGTCAGGTAATGAATTTTAGTAATATTGCTGCAACGATCAATCAAAAGAAAACCTAGAACACTTTCCTAAAAAGATAAAAAACAGCTTAAAAAAAAAAGATTTTTAGAACATTTCATTCAATAGATTTTTTCCACCATTTAACAGGCTCTAACAAAAAAGTACCAGGATCCAGCTTAGTCGAGGAGCTTAGAACAAAATCGCTCACTAGTAGGTGGGTACAAAACAAGCGTTGTATTTTTATGCAGTCTCAATCATTTAAATTCGCTGTATATAAAAAACGACACGCAATTAATTTCAATAATATTATTTCAAAAATGTATAAAATGGAAAATATGTACATATGTAGGTAAAAATCATTTCAATAGATAAAACATTTCCACCGTTTAACAGCCTCTAACAAAAAAAGTACCAGGAGTGCAGCTTAGTCGAGGAGCTTAGAACAAAATCGCTCACTACTAGGCGGGTACAGTTAGGTACAAAAGCGTTGTATTTTTGTGAGGTCTGAATCGTTTTAGTTCATTCGTTCAGTGTCGTGTTTAATGGATTGTGAGTGGAGGCGCTCGCGTGTGCGGATCTGTCTGTATTCCTGGGTTTTGGTTCAAGCTACGAGAATCTGAAAATCGCCCTCTGGCAGTCAGGTAAATATGAATCAAGATTTAATAGAAATGCTGAAATAGCACAGATGATTTTGCCATTATCATTAACATTGTTAGTATTCTGCGTTTATACATTTGGTATCAACCCAAAAAATACCTGATATCAACGAATATGAATTTGATGTTTACCTATAAGTACTCATCATCATCGTCTCACAGCTGTATATAGGCTTTCCTCATTGATTACCAAAACACCCGGTTGGAATCAATCTAAATTCAGCAGATCGTAAAACCACCATTACAATCTCGAGCCCATTTTAAGAGCAAAGAAAAACTAGTCTAAAATAAATTTTAAATTATTACACTTAATTCTATCACGCTTAATTTCATCCCTTAAATCCGACTACTAAGTTTGCAATGCCCTACTAAACACTTGCCAAGTTATTCAAGCACTCAACTGTACCCTTAACACCAAGTCTTAAGTTCTATTTTCGCTTAGCACCAACAAGAGTGCACTTTGTAATCGGTGCATTATCTAGTTCTTAAATACAATGAAAATGCCTTGTTGGGCACAAAATTCTGTTGGGAAAACTAACAAGCTGAGTTCGCGTTTTATATAAATAACGATTGAATATGCTTATTGGAGTGGAAAATTTCAGGATATTTCTATATACGGAAGGTGTGTTGCACTGTATCACTAACAATGGAACTGAAAAACTGATTACACAGTATTGAATAGCCTCTTGCTATTTGGTGCGAAAAGAAGAATTTAATAATTAGATTTAATTTATTATTTTACCTAATTAAATCCAAAAGAAGTTGTGGAAATATTTAAATTATTATAATTTATACTATTTGCATTTTAATTAAAAACTATTCTATTAAAAAAAACTCGTGGTACTCTGTACTTAAAAACTTACATAAAAAATCTAATCTTGGTCGAATTTTGCAGTCAAAATTAAAGTTCAAAGCTACATACAAAATTGCGACTAATGACTACAAGAAAAGGAGAAAAAACCAACATAAACTTCCATTAAACAATACATGGTTTCTTTCCCTTTGTTGAAACAAAAAGCACTCCCCATTCAGTACAAAATTAAAGTTTATTATCATTAACATAACCTAAAACAGAGCCAAAATTGCTCATAAAATATCCTTTTTATTTTTTATAACGCTTTCTTTTTCGCGCCTAAAAATATAAAAAAAATGAAAGCAAGTAATTTAAGAACTTAGTGCGCTGTAAAGGGGGATTTTGGTTTTCTTTTCATTTGTATGTATTTCAGTCTTTTGTCAAGGTCAACTTTTGTCTAAAGGTCCCTTGGTTCAAGTTTATTTTCGTACTTAAAAATGCTGAAGTCGTGGTGGCCTTGTGCTTAAAAGGCCAGTCTCTGAAGTACGAGTTGTGAGGGTTCGATTTCATCTCAGGCAAGTATCAATTTAACTTTTCTAATTTGAATATATGCACTTTGTACTTTTCTATATCCTGAAACTCCAGCAAGAGGCCAGTGTCAAAAGGGCTGATGATGAATGCTAAAGTAATTATTTGGTCAAGTTAGTATATTCATATGTTTAAGCTATATAAGCAAATATAATCCGCTTTAATCATAACTCTACTATACTTCATCACAGATTTCAACAAAATATAAAGCCTAAACTGTTCATAAAATATCCTAAATCTTAATGAGAAATGGTGCTCAATTTATCTCAATCCTGTCACTGCAGTGCAGTGCATTAGTCTGATAGTTTGTCTGTCTGTCTGTTGGTAAAGGTTGCTGTCCTTAGGTCGTCGGGGTCAGGGTTCTAACCGATGTTGTTTCTTTTTCTAGTAATTACTAGAACTGCTAATGAGTGAGACACAGTGTAGGTGATGCAGTAGGTGCAGTTTGTTTAGTGTTTGAAATTGTCACCTGGAAGTTACCTACCTGGCTGCGTGATCATTTAAGTGCGTTTTCAGGCATATACAACGTATGTATATTTATTTATGTATTGTATTATTAACTGTATTGTAGATCAAAAAACATATCACTGGAAGTCTAATTTCTAGCACACTTTCAAAGAGCTGGAAAGTGTATTGTAAACACTGAGCGTTGGGGCCCATCAAAACTTTTGGCTTAAAACAATAACACAGTAGCACTTTAGATAATTCTAAAATAGTATATAGAATATTGTGACAAACATTTACGCAAAACAAAAACATTTTACAAAATAAATAGTCCTACTGATAAAATCGCACTGTAACGAAACTCATGCATTTTTTCTATTTCAAGTGCTAACCTTATTTGTATTGGGAAAAATACTTTTTTGCTGTAAAAACAATTTATTTTCTTTGTTATCTCTCACTGCAGTGCCAATTTAGACGTCTGTATATAAAATAGGACTCATATATTTTTCACATTGAGTAAATATGCTACACAGTAAATAGATCTTTGAAAGGTCGTTGGATAAAGTCAAGTGAAGATTTTCTAAATATATATTTTTGGTAAGACCTTAAGATTTTGGTATATATATTTGATACTAGGTTTTTCCCGTGAAAATACGGGATTCTCGCACCGCGATAAAGAGTAGCCTACATATTATTCTGATATTCAAGGCACATAACTGCAATTTTTTATTGAAATCATAAGACACAAATATACACACACGCTCACAAACTTTCGCCTTTACAACATTAGAATGACTAATTAATCTTCTTTTCAATTAATATTATAGATCATTATCACATACGCGCAACATTTTTTTAATCCGTAAAAAGGTTTCTTATCATCATCTTCACAAAAGTTAATGAATTTTTATTTACACCACAAAAAAATAACATTAAATCTAAAAAACAAAATTTCTTAAAACCAACACATAACACTGAGATAAGCATGTAACTTTAATCTCCAAAAATACCTTTTTACGGAGATTTTTCCATCGAAACTCCCAACCACCCGTATTTAGTACCCCTACTTAGGCTCGGCCTTATCACAGGTTTCCGCTACACTGGCTCTACGTAATTAGCAGTATAATTATTTACCGTAGGATATATACGGTTAAAATGTTTGGAAAAAATGTATATTTTATCTTTATCTTTAGTTTGGTAGGATAAAAATTTTGCTCTCGTCGCGTTCGAATGGGAATTTGTTTTTATTTTTTTGTGAATTAAACCAAGTGTGATGAAAGTGATGCGTGTTTTTCGTAGATAAGCTTTCAGAGAGTTAAAAAGATTTTTCAAAGGTTATTTTTTAATCGAGTTTAGTAGATATTTTTGTGTTCTATTTTTAGCTGCAGCTGTGTAGATAAAAGGTACAGGCGAAAACATATGCGTTAAATATGATTTTGTTTATATTTTATTCAAGAGCTTTGATGGTTAAAAAAAAAAGATATTTTACTTACTTCAGATTTAAAGCGTTATTTGTCTATATACCTATGCCTAATATATTATATGATCACTTATGTCCAATAAGATGACACTTTTAACTATTATATGAAGATAAGAAGTTAACTCCAAGTTTAAATATCGTGAACTACATATAATCTTAATGAAAGGGCTTAGTTAATGAGTAATAAAACGTCCAAAACTGGACATTCTCAAATGAATTTGACTTTGAATTCAAAGACATAGTTTGACTTTTCATCTGTATATTTGACTTAATTGTCTACTTTATAAAACAGTTTTGACTTTGATCATTTATTCTCGTATAATGGTATAATTAATATCGATTTGTCCTCTAAATGTGATGCAGTAATAAAGATAATATAACGTGCATCGAATCGAATTTTCATTAGTATCGAAAATCGTTTGAACACACGGCGCTCTCTCGATTCAATCCCGCGTTCCGAAAGCACTTGGTTTGCTCCTATTAGGCCCGAGATTGGTGGGAGCGGTAAAAGTTAATTGACTAGATGTTACTGGGATATACTGTAGTTGAACCGTGAATGATCTGATGTAATCGTAAAGTTTACGTCTAGCCCGAGGATATTTATTAAAAATGGACCATGAACTCTCGTACCTAAACTTTACGCATTTTTGTTCTTTTTTTTCGAAAAGTGAAAATTGCCAATTTTTATGAAAAATAAAAACGTCCATAAAATACTATAATGTTGTGGTCCATTTTTAAATAGTTACAAAGATTTTTTTTATTTTTTTGTAAAAATCTTTTTTCGTTTCACAGGTGTTGCAGTCCTAATAGGAACCCTCCAGTCATCTATCAGGTTATTAATTAATTTGGGAATCGACGTCTGACCGGCCACAATTGCTTTCGCATTACGCTGAATCATTATACTTCATGTCATAACTTCAATGCATTTTTTATTATTTACTTTTTGGCCATTTTCAGACTTTATTCATGAAAATGTTGGCTTGATCAGCATGTCGATTCTATAAAATATCACAACTCACTTCGACATCACTCTCACTTCGACTTCGATCTAAAGGTAGAATTCCGTGGACGCGACAATAGTCAACCTATGAAAATGTATGGCACCGTTGTCGAGGCCGCAGCCCTCGGCTGCGACAATCGCGACCCACGGAATTCTACCTTAAAGTTTCGTGATTGACATTGTCAAACTACACTAGCGCTACACTATCGAGCGTGTTGACAAGTTGAACTAAATCAAAGTCGAGATTTTAGCAGATCTGTCAAAATCTGTCTATCTATAGGGGAGGTAGGGGAGAGATGGGCAGTTGGGAGACATGATCAAATCAGAATAAAAGGGGGGTCCTTTTATTCTGATTTCTGATCATAGTTTTGTTCTTTTTTTATTGGGTAGTTTACGTTACCGACTGGTAACGGTGTTCATCCATAGACTATCTGTCATTTCTGTGAGTTGTCAAGAACAAACACTCGTAAAAGTACTTAAATATTTTGTTGCGGTTTCGGATCGTTATAAAGAGAAAACTAATGAAAGGTATGTGTATTTTCTATTATTAATTATTGATTGTCAAAATCTCCAGTTACAATTATAGTACCTAAGTCGATGCAATCCACACCTATTATACCTTTAGAAGAGAGTACTACAGCAATAGTTAATAGGCCCCACGTTTTTATTTTAGTCTAATATGACCGGGACCAGATACGTAGGTTGACAGGTAAGTCATCATCCTCAGAGCCTTTTCCCAATCATGTTGGGGTCGGCTTCCAGTCTAACCGGATTCAGCTGAGTACCAGTGCTTTACAAGAAGCGACTGCCTATCTGACCTCCTCAACCCAGTTACCCGGGCAACCCGATACCCCTTGGTTAAACTGGTGTCAGACTTACTGGCTTCTGACTACCCGTAACGACTGCCAAGGATGTTCAATGACAGCCGGGACCTACAGTTTAACGTGCCATCCGAAACACAGTCCATGGTGTCTAAGATATACTTAGAAAGTACATACAAGCTTAGAAAAGTTGCATTGGTACTTGCCTGACCTGGGATCGAACCCGCGCCCTCATACTTGAGAGGTTGGTCCTTTACCCACTAGGCCACCACGACTTTTCACAGACAAATAAAAAACAGATCAACAATTTAAGTATATTAACATGATAAAAATCACCATAAATATTATAAAATACACCCCTGTAATAGTGGTAGACAATATTATTGTCTCTATTTTGTCCAACTTTATTGGATCGAATAATTCAATGTAAATACTTTTAGATAGGTAACAATAGATTATTTATTTATATTTCCAGACTCCACCAAAGCGGAATGTACACGTGAGTTTGATATGACGAAATTCTATTGGTATTTTAAAAACTTCTCTGCTTGGTTCCGCTTTCGTAGAATCTGGCTCTTAGATCTTTCTAAAATTAATCAATAACGTAGTCATTAACCAATTATCGCCGGTTGTTAATCAATTATTTGGCGAAGCAATCTCAATACACTACTTAGCTCTTAGAATTAATTAACTTATTTATGTATTTTCAATTTAACATGGTAACTTACTTATCAGGAGCCAGGAGCCATACAATCTTCAATTTAGAGCCTCTTAATAGTATAACATACAAATATTTTTGTACACAGAAGTTTCCGTCAAAATACGTATTTGAAAAAATTTCAATAATTATCAACATCATTGTAATAAATATAGTTGAAAAAAACAGATCACGAAAAATATTTATATTTACATAAGATAAAACCGTTTAACTTAAAAGTTTTTTTACCGATTTTTTTTTCATAAACTAAGTCAAAAGTGTCCAATGCTCCCTATGGTAGGGAGGCTTGGACATACCATGTAATATTAATTTGTAAACTTTTGCTCTTCTTCGTCAGTGAAAATTTGTGAGGTTAAAAATCTGCGCGAAAAATCCTTTATAGAATCTTGTTTCAGGTACCGTTGCCAACTTGATCTAGAGACTATTACAGTTACCGGCACGGATGTCGGGCTCTCGGCGGAAGAGTGGGGATCGCTTTGCGCACCCGTACGCATAAGGCAATAAGGCAGTAAATCGCTTGTGCGCAGGTGAAGGTCAGGGCCCGACATCCGTGCCGGTAACTGTATATTTAAAATAGTGTTTAAATAAAGTTCTAAGTGTTTTAAAGTGATTAAGTGCCTACCTTTAACGATGGCTAGAATGTTTTTGCTTAAATCTTTATTAGAAGAAGCTCATGCTTTAGATAATTTAGAAAAGCGTCAACAATCTGCTAGAATTCGTAGTTTATCTTTATTAACTCGCGCTGATGACTATGTGAGCATATATAGATTGTCAAAGGAGCTAATTGACCAACTGGAGTCTGATTTACTGCCCCTGATAAAGCCCACAAAACGTCGAGGCAAAGGACTTACAACTCGTGTAAAAGTAAGTATTGACACAGTTTATAGTTGAAAAATTGTAATCAAGCACACAATAATAAGAAAAATACTTAGTTCTTAATAAGGAGTATTCCCTTTATGTGGTTTCCCCGCCAGCTGATATGTTTTCAAAAGTCTCTGTACTTCAGTTATAATATTGGTATTCTCTTAAGCATGAAAATAACCAAATTGGTCTCAATTTTGTTTTCACTAAATCCAGATAAAGTAGGTATTACATTTTTTATTGTATTTATTGTTTCACAGATACTATGTACTTTATCATTCTTGGCTAGTGGCAGTTACCAGAAGGTTATTAAAGAGGGCATCAGAACTTATTTATCGCAACCGTCTGCATCTCGTTGCATAAATGAAGTAGTGGAAGCTCTGAACAATCCGGCCGTAGTAAAAAAATATATAAGGTTTCCTCAAAATCAGCAAGAAAGGCAAATTGGCGCTGTCAGTATTTTTTTTCGTAGGGTAAGCATAGATTATATTCACAGCACGAATTTAGAGATTTCTGTTTATTTTATACTTAAAAGCTGCCTCAAATTCCTTACAATAACAAATTATAACTAAAACATCATATTTAGCTAAAATTCTGTGTCAAAACTGATAAAATTAAAAACTGATTAATCTCGGTTGACATTTTGTCGAGTGGGGAAGTCACTAGCACAGCATTGGTCGATGTCGAGCTCACTTCACTTCGCAAGTGATTAGGTGATGTTTACTTACAGAATGCAAAATCAAGGTCGTTCTGAATCGAATGCGAAGTGAGAGTGAGTAGCGAAGTGAAATGCGAGTTGTTGTTCGAATTTTATAGAATCGACGTGCAGGCAGGCCTTGGCCCTGTTGGCCGCTGGGTTGCTTGACAGTATTCTACTTGTGTAGCCCTTTCATTTGATACCCATATTGAGGGGCTGTGCCATTTTGTGCCGGCGGCCATATTGATTTAATTAAAGGTGTATACAAAATTTCAGACCAATCGGTTGACAGGAAGAGGGTGAAATTTGAATTACTAAATTTGATCCAAGAATAAATAATAAAACAAACGGGGTGAGCTAAATAAAACCGTTTAAATATCTCGTAATGTTGAAACTGAGTGTAATTTTTAGGAAAGCTCTTTCATTATATCTAGCCGAATATAAGAAATGGCAATAAAAGTTGATAATGATCTGTAAAATCTGATTTTTTATGCAATAAATTGTGAAAAGTGCCCATCCCTCCCCTACCTCCCCTAAAGTATGAAATGACATTACGAATCGAAGTGAAATGCGAGTTGTTGATCGAGTTTTATAGAATCGCAGTACAGAAACTGAACAACCGATTTCAATAAATCTTTCAGGGTTAGAAAGAACTTTTATCGAGAAGAGCTATATCCCATTGGTGCGTCTTTCAGGTACTAGTAGCTTTTCCTCAATAAGTGAGCAAAACGTCTAGCAGAAACCGGATTATAATAATATGTATAAACAGTAAGGTTTTTTAATACACGAACCGTATCCATAAATCTCATTCCTACAAACATCCGTGGTACTGACCAGACACATTAATCCGATGATGTTTGCATTGCCTTTATTATGCCAGCGGCGTCTCCCCGGCTGCTGGTACAACATAGTAATAATGTGAGAACAGAGATCCATCCCATCGGTCTGTTTACAACCGAGATTATCATGGTTGAGGGTAGTCGTGTACATAAGTATTGGTCATAATGGAGTGTAGTTATTTATATCAAATTCCGGAAAATATACCAAATATTGTTCATATATTGAATTGTATATTTAGTTACCAGAAGAGTAGCTTCTCAGGAACTACTGGAATGGTTTGAAAAAAAAAAATCAATATTAGACAGCCCATTTACAGAGGAAGGCTTGAGACTACTTTTTATCTGGGTTTGCGGAGGTGTTTCCAAGGCGCTGCTACTACTTATACCAGCTTTTTATAATGACCTATTTGAAAACAATTTCCCAAAGCTTAAGTATCTCAATAGAGCGATATAGTGAAATCGCGGAAAACATCTTGTCTAGACCGTTACAAAAAAGATAAATATGGTGTCGTATTTATTCATTACACTGCAATACACAAAATATGGGCCAAGGGCGTTGGTTTCCTGCCAAATACTGTTCCCCATAAAATATGCGAGCAACAATCAAAATTGCTATTTATTTCCTTTATATTTTCGTGTAAGCAAAAACTTTGTGTGCAAAGAACTTTTCTAATGACAGTGATGTATTTAAGTTTTGTTCTTTTTCGACTTGTTTTATGTTTTGTTTATATTTTTGTGGTATGTAGTGTAGTGAATTATGGCTTCAAGTTGATTTGGTAAACATTTTTGTGATCATACTTAAATAGGGCATCAAGTAGTTACTTCTGTTTGTTTAGGCACAAAATATTGGAAAAGAAAACTTAAAATTGTAAACGGTTTTTATTTTCTTTTACTGAGTTAGTCATAAAAGCTGATTACCATTCCCCTGCCTGCAAATCTATTTGTGGTCGGAGGAGAATGTCTTCTTCCATACCTTTCTATCTGACATCATCTCCCAAGTACTTAACACTCTAGCAACCATATCGTCTTTCACACAATCCATCCATCGATTCTTAGATCGTCCTCTACACTGCATGGATACCTACATATTCTTGCTCAACACCTTCCTCGCAATATGATCTTCATTCCTCCGCATAACATGCTCATTCCATGACAACCATATTCCTTAATATTAGTCAGTAAATCAAAGTCATCAGTCAGTCAGCAGCACACATTCGTAATACCATCTTCATTGTATTGATTACAATAAATTCTAAGCACGCAATAAAGTTTATAACCATTCAAATTAAAGGCTTTAAAGTCCAAATTCTCAAGAACGGACTATAGCAAGCTCAGTACAAGTGAAAAGTCTTAGTAAAATATAGAGCTATCTAGGAGCCCTGTCATGTCTGGATTAAATGGGCCAATGTCGTTGCAATTTCATTACAACAACGCTGAAAATGAGATCCCAGTTCCCGTTGTGGTATTCGCATTAGATACTCAAGAGCGAGATACAAATTCCACATGATAAATGATATTCAATGCAGCAATGAAGAATATAGCTTGTTTGATGTTTGGATAAAAAATGAATTACTGACTGAATTACGGCTGAGTTATTGAATGCTATAAGAAAAGTAGGTAAGCACCTACAAAAAAAGTTACAAATGAATAACTTATTCTTATTATGGCTAATAAATGTAATCTTTGATTGTTTGACAATTATCATTAAATGATACTTAATCAAATATAGGGTTATTGTTTCATCAAGTTATAAGTGTAAAATAGTTACTTTTTAATGATGTTACTTGGCAAGTTTTCATACACTTTGTTATAAACCTACTAAACGCAATGAATCAAGTATTTAATTTTCTATTAAAACTTGCAAAGTAATCATCATTAAAAAGTAACTATTTTTAACTGAGGTATGTGTATGGAACTTGGTACTTATTCAGATCTCACTTCTTTATAGGCGAAGCATTCCCATATTATCGAACTTGGCAGTCTTTCACATTTTTGTTTTGGGTGGGATTTCATTTATTTTTGTAAGGTTGTTTATTTTATTTTTTTCTTATGATGAAGTTAGTTAAAGAAATGTCTCATTTATACTATCTTTTAGATTTTTTAATATGCACTATGTTTCTTACAAAGAAATGAACTAGATTAACTATGACTAGATTTACCAACTGACTGACATGACATGTTATCATATATTATGTTCGTGGATCAAAGTTACACATTCGTTATTTTCGAAAGTGATTCACACTTGGCCGTTTTCAGATTTTTACTTTACTTTGACTAAATACAAACCTTTGTACCATTCGAAGATATATTATATAAATATAGATAAATTTAGTTCGTTTTAGTTCCTTAGGGGTATAAATTTACACCGGGTATAAAACACCTTCATTATTTTGAAACCGACTCACACTTGGCCATTTTCAGATTTTTCCCTTTACCTTGACATAAAGACCTACCTCCATGCCAAATTTCAAGTCAATACGACCATTGGAAGTGGTCTAGGTTTTTGATGAGTGAGTCAGTGAATCAGTGAATCAGTGAATCAGTGAATCAGTGTATAGTAAAAATAGCGATTTTCTGACGTCAATATCTCAAGACCTACAATAGGTATATTAATGAAATTTTGTATTTTAGATAAGTGAGGGGGTCTCAACAGATACTAGAAATTTGATATGCGTAAATAAAATAGATTTTGAGTTACAGGGGGGTCGAATTTGGCCCGAAATGGTTCGTGTAATATAACCCACGGCCGGTGTGTCGCCTTTTTTGCTCGAACTTGGCGGACACACTGCCGTGTGTCTAGATATGAGTTCATGAAACAACAAAACCAAGATCTTTGTAGTCTCTAAATTAAATCGCGTTGCCACAATCACAAAGAAAACTTAATATTTCCATTTTTTTTTTAATGTATAAGCCTACAGTATCTAACACAACAACCTTAACGAACTAGACAAAAACAAAAGCGACAGTATCTTATCTCGACAATAAAAACAAAATTCCGTTGCGAGCGCTAGCTGAATGCAAATCGAGAATCCAGCGTTAGAACCCGGCTTTATATATAAACTTATTGCATATTTTTGCATATACGCTACAATGTATTAAATTATATTAAAGTCCTTTGAAGAAAATGGGCCAGCGAAGCAAATTTGACGCTAAAAGGAGCTTGGGTTTCTAGGAAGGATATATTTCCACATAAATATATGGATGGGCTTATAAAAGCTTTATGTCTGGTTTATACTGGGTGAAATGTGCACCTGGAACTAAAGTGAAATAGTATTTTACTTCTGCTCTTGTTTCTTAAGATTAACTGGTCAACTCATAACTTCCAGTGTTTACAGGAAGCGACTGCCTATTTGACTTCCCCAACCCAGTTACCCGGGCAACCCAATACCCCTTGGTTAGACTGGCGTCAGACTTACTGGCTTCTGCCTACCCGTAACGACTGTCAAGGATGTTCAATGACAGCCGGGACCTACAGTTTAACGTGCTATCCGAAACACAGTCATTGGTGTCATAAGATATACTTAGAAAGTACCTACATACAAACTTAGAAAAGTTTTATTGGTACTTCCCTGACTTGAGATCGAACCCGTGCCCCTTGAGAGGTTGGTCCTTTACCCACTAGGCCACTACGACTTTTAAGATATACCAATACCAGATATAAGATTAGCTTATGTGCCATCATAATATGTAGCAAGCATCACGATAGCTCCTTAGTACCTCACAACATGTAATATTGCTCAACACCCATTGTATAGCTTCGTTTGAAAGCGAGCGCTTCGTACAATATTAAACAATTACGCACTCGAAGCGACCTTGTTCAAAGTAATTAAGTGTCGTTTGTGATCCTATCCTCTTTTATTTTGCTCTTGATTGCTTCTCAGATTGAAATTGTCGACTGTACTTGTAGCTATGTGGGATATCTTATTATGATATTTCTAAAGCTATTTGTTTTGATGTCGATGATGTGTGATCTAAATCGTCATTGCATGTTACAGGTTTTCTTATTGGTGAGGTTTTGTTACTGTATGTCAATTTAAAGGCAGGTGAGAATTAATTTCAGAGAAAATGTAAACTACTTATTATTTTTTCTAATATTTCAAAGCTGTAGAGTTTGTTTGAACGCGTCAGTCCCCAGAAATACAAGACTAGTTTAAAAAAATCTTTGAGTTCAGATAACCCGTTCGTTGAGGAAGACTATAGAGTTCTTATCCGAGTGCGAGGAGTCATCACGGGACACAGGCCAAAGCTAGTCCATAAATAAACATTAAAAACAAATCAAAAACTTACATCACACACAAAACAGCAAGTACTCTTTCATCACATAAAAATGAACATTAACACCTAACATTTAAAGTTGAAAATCATTTACTGGAGTTAAAAAGCCACAATCGACATTCACGCGCTAGCGAACTCTTTGCGTCAAGTCTTAACGAGTCCCCGCGAGAATTATTCCTTTCTTTAGGTATATCTTTTGGCTTCTTAAGGTACTGCCAGACTAGGAAATGAACGCTGCGTTTTATGTGTTGACGTTTTATGGGCGTGGATTTTTTTCTTGAGTGTGTATAACTATATGAATTATACTTAAGCTTAAGTTTGTTTCGTTTATTATTTAAAGATGGCCAGATAGGAAATAATCGCTCATAAAAACTAAATGCTAGCATAATTCATATAATAGCCCGTATGATAACAATACAATTTTTGTTGTTATCTTTCTTTTTCAATTTTCTTTATTTTTAAGTTTCCTTTGTAAGAAATTTACTAACCTAGGTACTCTAATTTATGTAAGTGACTTTTGAAGTCATGTAAATCAAATAAATAAATAAAATGGAATTCTGTTCAAAGAAATTTTCACTTAGGTTATCTTGAGGCTAATTTGCCATTTTTATATCATTTTTTTATTTTTATTTTAATATCTTAGTATCTAACGTAGTTCAACTCATAAAAAAACACAACATATTGTTTACCATAAAACGCGACTACACTCCAAATTTCCATCCAGTTTTACTTACAAGTACCCGTTATCGATTCTCCATAACCGCTGTAAGAATATGCCAATTTCAAATTGGTGTCGTAACGGTTAAAGATAAGATCCTTGTTAGATAGTAGCTAGATCTTGTCTAAACGTCTCAGAATGACTACATCTACCGTCTTGTTTAAATTCTAGGAACAAGCTTCGAAAGACACTGAATGGTAATGTGTGAATTAGGGAAATAAATGGAGTAGATCGATTTGGAATTACGTTTAAAGGGAATTTCAAATTCTGAATTTTCACTTGTTGCTAAAACTGGTTAAGCTTTAAAAGAGGAAAAAGACGTTATAATTTGATATCAAAAATCTTCATAATTATGAATTCTAATTACTTTTGTTTCAGTGAATTCCAATTAAATAAAGCAACTATTTTTTAAAAAATATTCTCGAAAATTCACTTATAGCATATTACTATTGATAAAGTTGAATAAGCTAACACGTCCATTTTACATAGCAAAAACTTCATAATACATTCAAATATCCACAAAACGTCGATAGGTGTGCCAAAGTGCCAAAGTGATCCCATGCATTTTGAGTAGGATTTAGCAACGTATATATTTTTTTCAAAATAAAAACGTTCACGTTCAAAATATCTGTTAATACCTTTAAAAAAGCATCACACTTCAAGCAGAAAAAGCGTTCGACTTTTATTTTTTCACAAAAAATATATACGATCATAAAACGCGCGTAAATTTCGTGTGGAATGACTCTTAAGCCGCCTGAGGTCTTATCAACATTTTCTTCTCTGGATGAATGAAGACAATGGCTGGATTTCATGAATAATTACATTTAGAGATTTGTTATAGTCACTGGATGACTGGCTGTTAATTATTTAGCTGCGTTTTGTTCGTACACATCTGGGAGAGCTTTTATTGTGTGACTTATGTGATTTAATTTCGTAGTTAATTTATTTTGTTTAGATCTGGCTGCTCGATTATTAAAGTCATTTATTTCAGGCATTCTCATCTTTATCTTAGAGAAAAGATCAGTTTTATTATTTTTGTAAATAAAACAAAATGAACCATAGGCGTTAAATGTCTTTTTTTTTAAGATTCGTGACCTCTGGGCACCTAAACCATGTCTCCATCTACTACCTTATATGTTCGTGCTTCCCTTCAAAATATATTCAATTTAAGTTATTTTCTTTCATTACAACCAGTTCTAAGAAATAATAAAATTAAAGACAGCTATAAAGGATCGCAACCGTGAGACGGACGCTTAAGGAACAATAGTAAATTGAAACACAATTTTATTAAAATCTGCTTCTTTTAAAACATTAAGTTCTTCGCATAGATTTGTCTCATAAAATATTCTTTCTAGAATTCTTCTTTTAATTACTGCATCTAACTAGTAAAACAATATGCAAATTATTCATATGTTTGCTTTTGCACTCTTTTCAATGCCATATGAGATAAACTATATTATACTATAGAGGTATAACTATACTATATCCTTTGACAATAAATGGGCTACCTAACACTGATTGAATTTTCCAAATCGTTCTAGTATACCCTGAAATTCAGCTTTATTATGTTAAGTGTATAGTAAATTGCACTATCTTATATTTCGTATAACATTGTAAGAAAATACTATGAAGCACTCTATAATATTATGTCCAATATAAAACAGCAATCAATCTAAGTAACAAAGAACGAAAGATATAAGTACTAATTCATCACAGCATTACACTCCTAATTAATGTTGGCAAAAATCTCCAAGTAACAACAGCGAAGGCCGAATGACGAAGCCGAAGGACGAATGACGGAGGCCGAAAGACGAATGACGGAGCGCCGTAATCTCTGAGATCCGAGTAATTAAATTAATCTGTTTAATTAAGAGGAGCTTGATTGACGATAATTGGTAGAAGAAACGTCACATGTTGTGCTTGTAACGGATTTTATGAGAAAGTAGTTTGTTTCCGTTCCTTGTTTTATAAATGCACGTACATATGCATGTATGTGTGTCTGTGTCTGAGTCACTTTGTTCACGCTGAAATTACTGGATGGGTTTTAATGTCAATACTTTTAAGGGCTGCTTTTTTATTTGTATTTGGACAGTTCCCTCGGGACGCGGGTGAAAAAGCGGGTTGAAGCTAGTTTTTTATTATATTGTATACCATTAGAATAATTCTAAGTGGCAACGTTCTAAGTCTACTTTTGACTTCTAGAGGGGCGACAGTTAATAGAAAATTACGAATCTGGCCCATATCTAGGAACCTGGATAAAACCACCCAATTCAAACCTACACAGGTATTTTATTCTTACCACCAAATGGCTAATACAAAATTAGGGCCACATTGTCGACAAGGCGCCTCGTCTGTATGGGCTCTAAACACGACAGGTACATGCAGGTATCTGGCAGCCCGCCAGCCTATTCAACGCCTAACATTATTACGGAAACAGAAAATTGCTTTCAAAACATCGAAGACGATTTAAGACATAGTATTTTGAAGAATTTTTGTTTTTTTTTTCAAGGAGAAAAAACTTATCATCCTGCCAATATCATTTTCAACGATGTGAAGGAAGGCTATGCTGGAAATGATTTTTGTTGTCATAAACTATGGTTTGTTCTCAGAAAGAGTATTTTTGTTCAGTGTACTTTCTGAATAGGTATGATTAGGAAGACAAGGCCATAGTTTTTTTACAAATGTGCTGGATTATTTTGCCACAAGACAAATAATGTACCTATATAGGTAAGACACGAGCAATTTTTCCTGTTCTGTGTTTTTTACATCAGTGTTTTATTTAAATTAAATATTTGAAACTACACTATTCTTATCTACTGGTGACATGGGCTAGGTACATTATATACTTAATTTATATACGGATTAAGTATATGTATAATGTACCCCATCGTGTAGCGTAGTCCATCCTACCGTACCTACCTATCCGTAATACGGAATGGTACTCGAAGTTAAGAAAACAGGAGAAAACCTAGTTACGTGTTAAATCAAACTAAGATTCTTTCAAACCCAACCTAACACAGTTTCATCAAATCATAAAATACCCTCACCAGTCATATACAAACTTGGTGATGACTTTACCTTCGTAGACTATTGAAGACTTCTAGAACAATGTGCCACCACAGAATACCAAGTTAGATCGTGTTCCGGGAACAGGGTTCCGTATACAATACCTGTATGCGGTTGTGATATACCTACTGGTTTGGTACAGGTTGTTTCTAAAGTGGGGTTTCGTAGGCAAGTAATTAATGCTAATAAAAATAGACTCATTGAACCAATACTGCAAATAAGTAAGGGCAATGAATTAATCAAAAATCCTAAACAAATTGCAGAATCATTTAACAGCTATTTTATAGACCAAGTGCAAGATATCTCTAGTAATAATTCAGATAATAAATACGATATTCCTAATAATCCAAAGTCTTTATTTATGCATCCGGTAATAGACCGGGATATTATACGAGTGATTAAAAACTTAAAAAATAAAAATAGTTATGGCTATGACGGTATTCATACGGTCGTAATAAAGTATGTGTCTGATATTATAGCGAAACCCTTAAGTCATATACTTAATGCTTGTATTAGCGCAGGGGTGTACCCAGATAAATTAAAGATAGTTGTGATAAAACCGCTTTTTAAAAAGAATAATAAGGAAGAAATGTCAAACTATAGGCCCGTGGCATTAATCCCTATATTTTCAAAGATATTTGAAAAAATTATATATGAATCTATTTATTCATTCATATCTAAAAATAATATATTATGCCAGGAACAAAAAGGATTCCGTAAAGACAAAAATATAAATATGGCAATATTTGATTTCTTAAAAGTTGTCATGGATAACATTGATAAAAAAAATCCCGTATGTTCAATATTTACAGATATGTCAAAGGCATTTGACTGTGTAAAATATGAAACACTGTTAAATAAACTTCATAGCTACGGTATAAGAGGCAACGTTTTAAATTTAATTAAATCATACCTCACTGATCGGAAACAACACACAGAATTAACTAGAGTATGTACCAAAACAAAACGGGAGATCAAATATTTATCAGACTGTAGAGTCACTAAATTTGGAGTCCCACAAGGTAGTGTGCTTGGCCCATTACTATTCCTGCTTTACATAAATGACTTACCTGCTAATGTTCATCAACCTACGACATTATTCGCGGACGATAGTACTGTAACAATTCAATGCGGTGATAAAAGAAACTATGAGAAAGAAATAAATGACTCACTTGAATCGTTAATACATTGGCTGAATAAAAACAATCTTATAATAAATTTACAAAAAACTAAAGTCATGCATTTTTACCAAAGAAAACTTCCTGATAGTGTAGAGACTAAATATAAAGACCAAACAATAGATACAACCACTGTGACTAAATTTTTAGGAATTAATATAGATGACAGATTGACATGGCGTCCTCATGCAGAATATTTATCCCAGAAACTAGCCAAAAATGCTTTCGTGCTTTATAACTTGTCTAAAAAAGTCAATTTAAATACGTTAGTATCCGCGTATCATGGATTAGTAGCTTCCGTATTGAGATATGGTATAATATTCTGGGGTAATTGTAGTGAAAGAGAGCGTATATTTAAAGCTCAAAAGCGATGCATTCGTTCAATGACCGGTCTCAAGTCTACGGAAAGTTGTTTACCACAATTCAAAGCATTAAAAATCCTAACCTTTCCATCCCTATATATATTAGAAGTAGCGCTATTTGTAAAAACAAATCAACACCTATTTACACCACTGACTGAAGTTAGGAAACGTGCCGGACCAATGAGGTCGCAATATAAAGATAAGCTGTACACCGGTGGACACAAAACCGCTTTACTGAAAAAGAATATTCTACATATGGGCCCTCAGATATACAATAAACTTCCGCAAAAATTAAAAGAGTTACCGACAAAATTATTTAAAAAATCTTTAGTTAAAATTTTACAGGACAGATGCTACTACAACATTAACGATTTCCTAAATGATGAATATTAGATTAAAATTTGTTACTGTAAATAGTTAGTTATGAGTTTATTGTAGAGTTTACTTTTGAAAATTTAATGTAAGTCTTATTTAATTTTTTAATGTCTTTTTTCTGTTTAGCATTTTTTGTATTTTAGTTTTGTCGATTTTTACTTTTACTTAAAGTTTGGGTAGAATTTTTAACGTAAAAATGTTTAATATTATAAGTTTTTAATATATCTAATTAAGTTTAATTCTTGTCAACTAGTCGTCATCATCAACAAATACTTTGCATGCCGTAAGGCGAAATGTATTGAGACAATATAAATTAATTTATCACCATTATCTGTAACATACATTTTCTGCAAATAAACGATTTCTATTTCTATTTCTAGGCCGATGGAACTAGTAGCCAATTTAATTGCTTTAATTTTTTTTTTATAATCAATATTGATGAGTTTCTGCTTTTTGTTATTTTAATTCATGTTTTTTGTTAATGTGTTTGGCGAATTTAAAGACCTTCCTTTGAGGCGCGAAGTTGGGTCAAAATAGCTTCTCTTTCCGCTGACACAAAAAGTCTCTCAATCTTATTATGAAACCACAATTATGCTGTCGAAACATAATCAAATACATAACCCACTACAGACGTCAAAAAGGTACAGAATTCTTCAAAAAAATATTGTAGGATATTTTTCATATTTTTTTTATTTAAATAAAAAAATAACCAAAATCAACAGCAACCTGTAGGCAGCACAGTAAAACATTGGTCTGTATTGTGGGCGCATATCCTTTGATCCAGTGGTCGAAGACTGAATATTTGTGCACCAACATGATACTATTATCGACGAAACTAACAAAGGTATGCGAGTACGTACGTCTGTTATTTATATATGCAACCGTTGCAAAATTATTTTTTTTGTAAAAAAGGCTTGCTAAAAGGATAATGCTTCTATTTCTGGATTAATAAGAATTAAAGTTCGATAGACATAAATATAACACAAAATTGCAAGTGAACGAAGTTATTTTAAGCTACAAAATGTAATGTTTCAGATGTACCTCTTTTTAAATTGGAGCTAATACACCAGTCCAGCGAATCATCTGCCTAGCCTTTTCCCAACAGTCTGCTTCTAATCGAACAGAATGCAGCTGAGTACCTGTGCTATACAAGGAGCGACTGCCTATCTGAACTCCTCGACCCAGTTACCCAGGCAACCCAATACCCCTTGGTTATACTAGTGAATAATTGGTTTTTAATACTTCCTGAACTATTTGGAGAGAAAAACATGGTTATGGCATATTAATTTTACCCACCAGCCTGTACACATTATGGAATGCAATAAAGTTATTGAGTATTGAGTATTGAGTAATTAATTACGCAATACACATTAATTTTCAATATCATCAGGTCGTTGAAATGTCCCCCGAGATTTCCACTAAATAAGCACATTAAACTAAGTTAACAAACTATGTGACACAAACATTCATTTATAAACTGACAAAATTAGATTATTCAAATAAATACGTATAGTTTAATTCAAAGGGACAGCCAGTTCTGTAACTATTACAAATTCCTCTCAATATAGTCGGAGCTAGTTCTAGTAGGAGCAACACAACACTGCAAACTTTTAGTCGGCCGATGGTTTGTTTGGGCTCATAAATCAGTATGAAGATGAATGGTAGTACGCATAATTACAAAGATGAGTGGTAGCCGGTATCAGGCCGAATGAAAACTTTTGATTGGAATCAAGACTTTGTTTAAAAAATATTGTTGACAGCTATCGGCCGACTAAAAGTTTGCAGTGTGTCTGAACTCTAAATGTTATAATTGGTAAAGTTTTATCATAGAGCACTTTTTGGGCTATATGAAAGCTTTGTAGGATTATATCAGACTAACTTTGTGCCTATGCTTGATATTGATATATGAGCTGCCTAGAAAGTTAAATAAGGGTTTCTGATTAAGCGCTAAAATGTGTGTTTTTCTTACTTTTTTGGCACTGTATTAATAAGGTATTTAATGTATTTTATTAGTTTCTGCTTATAATGGCAGTATATTGATGAACCATAAAAAGATATCATTCTTGAAAAAAAGAGAAAAATACACGCAGACAGCATATAACATTTTATTTATTTGTATATTACTCATAGGTAACATTACAGACACGTGAATGCAATGTGTTGTTTTTTGCTTAGTAAGCGTTTTTAAAAAGTATCTTTCCTGAATATTTAATCACTGGCCTTACTCTGCCTTACATACAAACACTAAAAATAACTAAAAATAAAAAATCCGGTTTACACAACCATCAAAGCTTTGTAACGTCGTCGACAAAAGCATTGCGAAACTTTCGCAAATAATTACGGGAACACTTTTATTTGCAGTCGGTACAGTCCAGCTATGCTTGCTATGTTTTTGTAATCTGAACCTACTTTTGTCTCTTTTCGTTTCGTTTTAAGCAGTTTCTGTCGAAATTAGAAGCTTTTCATTGTTTTTTTCGAATTAAAGTCAGTAGGAATTAGACTTACGGAATTACTGGTCTGAAAACAGTGGATATTTACTGGGACATTATACAATTTGGACCTAAAAGTACCTGGACTTAAAAGTAGGGCTCTTTTTTAATAAATAAGTCTACAGACCCTCAAAATAATGCACATTGATAAATGCTCAATCCTTCTCCTCGTAAGAGGAGGCCTGTGCCCAGCAGTGGGACGATAAAAAAAGGCTGTAATAGAACAGAATTATGTAAGTACTTAAATATAAAAGAGATATCTATTTAACTGATATCAGGTTTTACAATCTTTTGCATTTGTTTCAAAAATTCTTTAACCTCAGGGTCACTTAGCACTCGTTCTATTTCTGGCAAGTTATAAATATCTGGCAGAACGTAAATATCGTGAAGGTACGACCCTTTTACAGATTATATTATTATAATATAATAAAATAAATGTTCATGCCAGCTTATCCCTTGATAGGGTTAAATTAGCATCGTGATTACATACATTTGCAGCCTTATATTTAAGTGTAAACCTTGATAAGGATGACTTAATGTCGTATTCTTTATGTTCAAGGGGCTGGTGGATACGACCTTTTGGAAATAAGTGTAGGATATTGTTTGTGGGATCGAGCTCCTGAAGTGTAGAAGACTAGCCGTTTTCCCGCAGTTTCATCCGCGTTCCGTGGGAACTACTATCCTAAGGGAATAAAAAATAGCCTCGGAAAAAGTCTAGCTTTCTAACAATGAAAGATTTTTTCAAATCGGTTTAGTAGTTTCGAAGCCTTTAGGGTACAAACGAATTAGGGTAAATAAATTAAAAAAAAAATAGTATAGACAATTGTAGTGTCAATGTGATTTTCTTTTCGATCGAAATTAAGAGAAAACATACCAATTATGAAGCACTATTTTACATCTTTCAGGTCAATAAAATAAACAGGCAAATAGACAGACGAGACATGTCACAAGAATTCCTTTTACCACCTACAACTTAAGTTTCAGACCCTAAAAATACTCTCAGTTCACAGAAAGGCCTGTTTTCCCAAAACTTTGACCGGATTTCCAACCAGAGCCATAATCACGTCGTAACGCAAAAGGTACTTTTACAACGTTTGTACGTATTTAAACTTTAGGGACAGTATCAAAAACAAATCGAATTAAAACTTACCTAACCGTTTGGGCGATCCTAATGAATCAGAATTACACTTAATTAATAAAGTACAAATGGGTACTCGATTAATAATAAAAACAGGTTTGGGTAAGGATAAAGTAGAAGAGAAACATTAGGATTAGTTACCAGTAAGTTGTAAAGTTTTTGTTACGGATAATGGGATCCTTAAACCGTTGTATTAGTAGCGAAAGAAGTAAATTTTCTCGTGCCCTTACCAACCAAATCCACGTGTTATTAGATTAAGTAAGCCCAGCGGTTGAAGCAAAGGCAGACAGCTGCCTCTCAAGTAATAATGTGTGGGTTCTATTCTAGCTCTTAACTAACATTCCAAAGTCAAATATGAAAAGATTTCAGCCTAACCGAATCACACTTCAAACATACTTAACTTATTTAATTTTGGTTTACTCACCTCGGCTTCACCTTTAGAAAAAGACAGGTGTACCATTATATCAACATTATGCTAAAATAAAAAGTATTCAAGCTCACTAAAAAACGTTATCGGAGTCATAAAGCAAATCACTACTGAACGAGCATTTAAAGCATAAAAATTTAAAAATTAAGCTTTTATATAAGTACCGAGACTCAAGCCTAATCCAGGCATATTCAAGTCGATATTAAAAAGCACTTTCGTAAATCTTTAGGCAGCCAAACTGGGATTTTATAGAGCTACCTACCCCACTTGAAGTAGGCACGGAGTAAGGAAAGATGAGCGGAGATGCTATAGTGCAGGTAGGTCAGGCGCCTTCTTCTAGGTCAAATTCGTATGGTAGGCAAGACCAAAGCGATCAGTTACGAGTGAACTAACGAGGCCTTCGAGTTCTTAGATACATCTGTCAACGTATTTTGGTATTTCAACAATAATTAATCAGGTCCAAAGAAGGAATATAAGGCAGGGTTCCTCGTCAACCGCTAACCCGTAATTTGGTGCGCTACTTTCTTAGGCGATTTTCCGTTATGGCACCTCCGCTAGTCATTTAGTTCTCCATGCGCCCACCCCACTTGGACGTAGGTAATTCATAGAGCAGTAGATCACGAAAAATCCGGCGTTAACAAGCTCCCAGTTTAATGAAGTGCTCCCACAGGAATAGTTTCGCTGAGAATATTTGGACTTTCAAAAATTGTAGCTTCGAGATTGTGTTGAAAGAATGGCTGGAATTTGTAACAGATTGTGAAGCTGGTCCTAATGTTTTAGGTTTAATTTTTAAGGATTTAATTTAGAAGTTCAATGGTGGTGGAATAGTAGTTAAAGGAAGTACTAGCTTTCAAGTACTAGCGTGCAGGTTAGATTACAGATCAGGTAGAACTTTGTAAAGTTTTATTTACTTTGTAAGTGTATCTTAGACATCAAAGATGGATGATCTTGAGAGGAACTTGAGGACTTAAAAGTCTGAAAATGCCAATTATGTGAACTAGCGTTGTAATTAACGCTCATTTCTTTCTTCCCTGTATGTGAAGCGGCTTGTGCCCTTTAGAGGGACAATTAAAGAAACGTCGAAGATGGTAACTTTAGAAGTCAGAGTTAGAAACATATTTTTATTTCTTAAAACCTTCCATTTGTTGATCGCACAACATAATAATTACCTAGCCTAGTACTATCAAACGCAAATAAACATTTATTTAATCGGAATTGCTAAATGAACCAAACTTTCCCAATCGAAAGAGATCTTATCGATGTTAAGCCGAAAATCTAATACGATCCGTAAACAGTGTACAAAAAGCTAAGTACGGGTACATACATGATACGGGTACATACATGATGCGGGTATATACATGATACGGGTGTATACATGATACGGGTACATATATGATACGGGTCGGTAAGGTAACACCTGGGTCAATATTAGTGATCGGTAGACAAACATAGGTCTCTTTGAATTTTGGACATTACTTAGGCTTCTAAGGAATTGTGTTACGAAGAAGCTTATTCGATCATCTTAATATTAAGTATGTTTTTCTTAATATACTTCAGAGTACCTTTTTTTTCCGACGTTAAAAATCATCAAATGACTCTCCCGCTGTGGGTTAGCAGCGGTGAGGGAGTGTCAGACTCTTACTGACTAAAAACCGTCGTGTTCCGTCATAGGCCTTTTATGTACCAGGGCCGCGGTATCTCTTTCGAACAACCCGCAGCCCCGGCAGGCCTTGGCCCTGCTGGGCCCCGCTGGGGTTGCTGACATCTCTTTGAGGAGCGCGTGGAACAACGCGCGACATGCATACAGAGGGACGATGAGCCACCCGAACTCACCGCCCACAGACCCACGCCTACGGTGGCCGGGAGTCATCTCGCGACACCCGGCGCCCATGGTGTCTACCTGGTCCAGCGCGGCGGCCAGGATGAGAGGTGCGAACTCTCTGGCGTTCCGCCTCACTTCAGAGTACCTTCAGCGGGGTTATAGAGTGGTGGTTTCTTAAACGGATTTTGAAAATTATTTTCTAACAGAAAGCTGTGTCCTGTGTATCCTTGCTTGTGTCTTCCTTGGGTGCGGGATGCAATCAACCGAAACGTCAGTCAAAAATTTTGCAACACATACCTACTTGGTCAAGAAAAGATGGCAAGCCTAACAGCGCGCTTTATTCGATTTATGATTTTTTATAAGCATCTGGGTTTTATGGTAAGTATTCTTGTCTTCACATCATTGTCTACTGAACAAATGTCCATGATGAAAAGTTTGCAATCAATAAAATTTGTAAGTAAAAACATGATTTAAATTTTAACATTACTGTTAAACGGCTTGCAAATTGAAAATATAAAAATCTTCAAATCATTTTTTTTATATCAAATCTTTTAAAATAAGCTGGCTTTTGAGCTTTAGATTTCAAACGCAATATTTTATATTTGCACAAAGATTTGAGTAGCTAATATTCTCGATAGTGCATTTTAAACTAATCCTAAATTCTGAGAATTAGCAAAACCCATTTGCATTATAAAGTTGTTTAATAAGTTATAACACATTCGCTATATTCAGAGGTAAGTGAAAAACTTTCCAATGAACTTATTTACTTTGAATATGAACAAATGATGTTCGATATTAATTTTAACTATTACATTAATTAGTTTTACAATTAAAATTAAAAAAGACTATTTTATGGGTACTTGTATTTTAAAGCAAGAGTTCTTTTGTTTCTTTGCTTGAACACGCTACTCTCAGGAACTGTTGAACCGACGAATTAATATTAGATAGTCCATTTGTAGTGGTATTGAAGGTGCGTGAAGTAGTTCCTTCAGGTGCGGGTGATAAACTTTGTATGTATTTATAACCCAAAAAAACACAATTTTCCACATTTTTTTTTACCAAAAATCTTTTCACGTTGTCAAGAAAGAGTAATTAATTGAATCTTGGGGTCTTTATCTTAACTCAGAGAAGCTGTGAATACCCCCGTTTTAGTAATTATAAGATTGAATGAGATTTGGTTATGAATGGACCTCTGAAATATCGTATTTTGTTTAGTAATGATATGAAAATATTGGATATATATTTTTGGTGAGTGATATTAGGGTAATGTTTGTAAATATTTATATGTAATAATCGTTTATGTTTTTGTGATTTGTTGTGTGAAAAAAAATCTTTAGCCAAAGCTGATTGATATTTAGGTACAAGTTCATTGGTAACGGAAACGTCCGTTTTCTTAAAACTTTTTTTTCTTTTTAAAATTATCGTAAAAATTGATAGTAAACAGGTGTTTTAACAAAACTGACATTTATGATGACGGTGAACTTGGGTCTTAAGTTCCACAGGAAGTGCGATGTTCAAACATTAATGGTTTTAATATGGCAAGAATTTGCTTAACTACCTACAATTTTTTTAACAATTTAAGAAGAAAGAAAGAAAAAAATATTTCTGTGCAATAATTTCGAGTTTATCGTAAAACCAAACACCGTATGCCATAAAATAAAATTATTTCCCAGATTTTATTCAGCATTAACAAGCGAGCAATTAATGGAGATTTCCCCGAAGCGAGTGCAACAAACAAACAATCTACAGTTTTCTTTCACATCTGCATATAAATGAACGTTTCGAAACACGCATGGAGAACAAAATGACTAGCGGAGGTGCCATAATAACGGAAAATCTCCTAAGAAAGTAGCGCGACAAAATGCGGGTGTGCGGGGGACGAGGAACGGTAATGTCTTCATTTTATTTTTATTTATTTATTTGATTTACACGACTTCAAAAGTCACTTACATAAATCAGAGTAAGTAAATTTCTTACAAAGGAAACTTAAGAACAAAGAAAATTGAAAAAAAAAAGATAACAACAAAAAAAATAGAAACAACATAAAACTTTACAATAACTATATAAGTAACAATTAGGTAAATACTATTTAAAACAGAGTGGGTAAGTACAAAATTAGAAATATAAACATGAAATAAAACTTTGCTCTTATACGCCTTTTGGACCCGATCAATTGTTGCAATACTAAAAATCGTTGACAAATATCTCAAAGAACCCGAATGCCTCGTTAAATCACTCATAACAGGTCGTTTTTTCACACGCTCACCGTAAGTATTTGACCTAGAAGACGCCTGACCTACCTGCATCATAGCATCTCCGTTCATTCCTTACTCCGTGTCAACACGCTATAAATTGTGACAATAGCATCAAATTAACAATAATGTAGTACTATCTTTCCTTCAATTATTTACTAGACGAACGTGACAGAAATTCGCTAACAATTTATTATGCTATCTATTTTATATGAATGAGATTTGGATGCTAATTCGAGTGGACGTGATTACCATTAATTTTATTGTGATTCTGTTTGTGTTGTAGTGTTTTGTTATTGAATAAAAGCTTAAAAGGCTGCTTTTCCAACTTCAAAATATTTTAAGTACTTGGGAACTTACTCCTTAATCATTATATAGGAACGTAATCAGTCTAATCGCGATAAACTGAAATATTTTTTCCCAAACTCAACTATTCAGACAATTAATCAACAGCTTCATACATTGGAATATTTCATACACCCAACAAAGGATCTACGCAATGTAAAGGTATTGTCAAACGTCAAAACCAGAACCATATTGAATTGGAAATGCAATCCTATGTGTAACAATATCCCTCTATTTAAAAACACACAATAAAAACTCCTGTTATTGTGGCTGCTTTCGAGGATTTCCCAACAAAAAAACCCTTCCTGATGTATTTTCTAAATTACCTACCTATTTAAATCTACAAATTGACGACTATCTCACTATGTTATATAGTATGGTCACCCATCCACGGACCGCTTGCGACAAGGGCCGCTTGACCTGTTGTCTATCTAGCCCTGTGGATGCAAAGGTCCTCAGGGAAATCATCATTGTTCGTTTTTTATGACAGCGGTCAAAAGAGAGAAACACAAAATTGTTTCATCAATACTTTTTATCATCATCGAAATTGCAAAGTACGAGAGCTCTTGATTCCTCTCATACTATGGATAGAAGTATAAAACGTGGGAAATATTAAAATAAAAAGATTTCAAAACGAAATTTTAAAATGATGCAGCTTACTACCACATTTGGTTCAATATTCGTCTCGCCAGTGTGTGGCACAAAATTTAATCCGACCAAAGTTTTTCCTCTAGTTTTTCAGGAAAATAAAGAAATGCCATTTAACTAGACAACTGAAATGGTGACGTTATATAAAAACGCAACAATAAAGGACGCACGCATTTGCAAACTCTATTTTGTAGTTTAAACAAAATTGCTGGGATCTAGTTTCAGGAAAGAGCATTTAGACAACAGGAACCGTTACGAGCATTAATCTCTTACCAAAAAGGTCTGGTAATACGCCCGGTGAGGCAATGTAACAAAATTAAATCACTCACTCATGCATTTTCGATAACATCGACGAAATTTTCAAACACAAGTATAAACTTCACTCACATATGCATACATAGACAAATAGATGGATCAGATAGATTACCTGGGCAACACGATATAACCCATTATAAGACCGATAATTATTCAGACTTTCTGACAAATAGGAAACAATTTTTTATAGTTTTCAGCGGTCTCATATCTCCGACAGAAAGGAATACAGGACTGTGGCTTTTCCTGTTTGTTAAGTGCTCTAAGAATTTCAGCTATTTCCAAACTGTAACATAAAAACACATGTTAACGTAAAAGTGCTCGTTTTTAATGCAGTCGCTAAAGCAACAGGTCGCCTATTTGTGTAACAGTATTTCATTTAAATTGGCCTATTCGTTGCAAATTAGTAGGTATTCTACGAACCGTGTGTGAGAAGAATGCCACAGACATTGTTACAGAGTTATAAAAAAAATAGTTTCATAGCTGTGTAAAACTTTCTACTTTAATGGAGTGTGCAATTTTAAAGATAACACTAAACATTAACTGTAATTATTATCAAGAATCTATAGTTTTATCTATGTGCATTGATAGAATTGCTCTAATCCCAATTCCATATGAGGTGACGCAGCATTTTTTCTTTTTCATCTCATTAGTAACATTCTTTCCAACCGTCTTTTTATTACAAAAGCCTTCCAATATTATAAACGCTGAACGCATATGTAAATATGGATGTTTGATGATCAAAACTAACAAGTGGATTTTGATGCAACTTGGCAATAATACCTATTATTTTTATTATTTTATTAATTATTCTTACCTATAACATAACCAGTTCGCCCGGAAAGCGGGTGAGACCAATGGCAGAAGCACGTTTAAAACATTTGCAACAGTATAAAATGTAGAAATAAAGCAAAAAGAATGTTGTACAGCCTAAACAAACCTTTCAGAGGCCAATCTGTGCAAAGTTTTTGTTTGTGCATACCATCCTTTAAGCTACCAAATTCCATTTGGAATTAAAAAATTGCTACCTTCAAGTGAACACTAGATATTTGTTTGTGAAACATTTACTTTTTTACAAGTAAAGGCAATAAACCGCTTTAGAATATTCTGGAATTTTTCCGTATAGATAGAATTTGGTATTTCTCGAAACTGATCGGACGAATACCACTTGGTGAAGTTGATAATCGTTTTATTTATTTAAAAAAGGATTTTTGCTCCGACTTATTTCATATTTTTTCCGTTTATTTTAAGCTGTGTTTTGCTGTTTTGCATCAAATATGTGTATAATTGAGTATGTAGGTACTTGCGTCTGTCTGTTACATTTTTTGTAGGAAACCATCAAACGACCTCTTCCGCTGCGGGTGCAGCGTGAGTGAGTGTCCGACTCTTACTGACTACAACCCACCATGTCCCTTCTTAAGCCCTTTGTCTACGAGGGCCGCGGTTCCTCTTTCGGAAAATCCCGCATCCCGTCTATTACAACTGCTCAACCAATTAAAACAACTGTTTATAACATGGAATAAATCGGAATATAATTTCCATCCACATACGTAAAGATTTCTCTCAAGATGTAGGCAAAACAATGAGAAATAACTAGCACGCCTATTTAATATGTTATTTAAAGCATTATATAATCAGGTATTTAGGCATATAAACGCTAAGACTGTAAGGTGCGCCAGTAGGTATTCCACCGGTATGCTGCGAATTTGAAACCACTCCAGACGAGTTATATAGGTACCGTATTTAGGTGAAGTACCTACTTATAGCTTTATGTAGTAGGTACCTGTAAACTAGTAGGTTTACAGGCTTATAGGTATGTAGATACTCTCGTTATTAGAAGGTGGTAAAGTATGGAAAGTTTCATTTATTTAGAAGTCACGGATTTAGAGATTTGAACAATTAAGCGAAAATCACACTGTTATGTATTTTTCGGCATTATATAAATTAGGTAGGTACTAAGAATACGAGCAACATCATGGAAAAAAAAGTTGGGATATGCTGGAAATGTTTTGCCTTACTAACCTGTGTAACAATAGGTACATATTGGTACATATTCAAAATCAACAATTATAAAATCGGTCTGTAATAAAATGTTCTAATATGTGCCTTTAAAATAAACACACAAATCCAATGAAAACTATTTCACCCATCACACACAGATCTAAGATAAACAAACTTAGAAGCTAAGGGTTAGCAAAACTTTTTGCGCTGACTGTACGCGAAGTGTTTGAGTTTCCATCCACTTGAAGATAGATGGAGCTTACCTCAAGTGTTGATTAAGCAAAGATTTTGATATATTGCACAAGTTTTCGGTTCAACTGAGTGCATTTAGTTTAACAGTACTTAAGTCTTACGTAGACTAGAATAGAGGATATTATTACACCTAACTTGAGAAGGAGGGAGAAGAAAATTAAAAGAAAGATCCAAAAAGTGATACTTCAGTAACAATTTTTTCAATCGAAAGTCGTGGTGGCCTAGTGGGTAAAGACCCAACTCCTCAAGTATGAGGACGTGAGTTCGATTCCAGGTCAATCAAGTATCAATGCAACTTTCGAAGTTTGTATGTACTGTCTAAGTATATCTTGGACACCAGTAACCGTGTTTTCGAGGGCACGATAAACTATACATAGGTCCCGGCTGTCATTTGAATATCTTTAGAGGTTAGATAGGCAGTCGCAACCTGTAAAACACTGGTACTCAGCTGCGTCCGATTAGACGGGAAGCTTGTTAATACTTGAAAAAGATACTGAGAAGTACCTAAATTAAAAGAGTGAACAATAAAGTGGGAGAGTTTTTTACTAAAATTATAGTCGTCACTTAAAAAAATGAGTTTTATTTTCGTTTTTTCACTATCCAAGTGCGAAAAATAGTTAGCTTGGGGCGTGGACGAAGTCATAGGTCAAAAATATAGTGAAAAAAATAATTGCAAAGTATTTCGGCAATATTATTTCAGAGATTCATGGAAATATGTTATTAGTTACGCAACGATTAATATGCAAATTCATATAAAGTTTTTAGTAAATAAAATATTAGTGTAAGCGTAAATATTTTAGCATGTTTATTTAGGTTCTAAATTTTTCCTAGGTATTTGCCACAGGTATGTATGGAAAATTACGTGTACACAGTAAAACAACAAGTTCCAAGAAAACAATAAAACCCAAATAAAAATATTTTTGGAACTTACAAAGTTTATCTAGTGGTACGCCTAGCAAAATTCTTGTTACATAATGATGACTTGCCAAATTCTACTCTAGTACCCTAATAAAACTTATCTTGAAAAACATATATAGCTGCTAGAACGAATAGCTTGCGTGTTGTACCAATCTTCCTCTTATCAGGAAAATCTTGTAAAATCCTATATTTATAAAACTTAGGTACATCTTCGGGTAAAAGATCCTTGATAAACAAAAATAAAACGTTATTTTATTTACAATCCAAAATGTTCGTCGATAGCTAAGATATGCTAATTTGCGCATCAAAGGAATATCAAATTCATTTCCAACTCAAAACGGGAATAAGAAATTCAAATTTATCAACCGCCATCTGTGTTCCAAACTTGGAACGAAACTTCACATGTTGAATAATAGATGGCGTTACAAATTCATAAGCTCCTCTCATGTTTTATTCAAAAATAAATAAGTAGATAAAGTTTATTTAAACTCATCCGCCGTTTAAACTGAGACGGCAGTTAAGTATGCGCAACTGAGACAAAACTATTCGTTTATCAGCTCACAACTTGGTTGGGCTGGATTTTTATGGTCTAAGTTATAAACTGAATACAGCTAACTGCACGATAGACCGATAATTTGAAGGAGGTCGTGGGCAGTGGATGAATACGGGCTTGCCACAACCGGGATGATTGGCACTCACGTTGGAAGGTCTGTTCAGCCGTGGACAGCAATAGGCTGATATTATGATGATGATAGGTTCTGAACTTTCCAGCAATTTACAGGTCAGTTTAAGAATTCTACTAAGGATGGGTACCCAGTCCCCAAGTCGCTTGGTACGCGCAAAGGGTCATCACAGAATAAACGTCAAAAGTGACCATCTATAAGCAAAACCGATCGTTTCTTGTTTTAAAAACCAGCTACTGTTGGTGAAAGATCTTCCATTGCTTCACAGTATCATCTTTCAATACCAACAAAAGCGAAGTCCATTATCTTTCTTTCCGTACCCAACCTGTCAGAAAGTTCATAACTTAACTCAGATCCTCTTCAGCATTTTAAGCAGCAAGTTGGTTAGTTTGCTCGCTTGATGGAAGTAGAATGAAGTGCACCAGTGTTTACAAAAGAGGCTTAAAACTTTATTTCATTAAAATATTTGTGATAGCTGGCAAGTTTGACGTTTTTCTTAGCGTGAAATCTTGCTGGTTAGTCTTTGGGAAAATTATTTTTTGGATCGTTTGCGATTTTCGGTTTGGGTGAGATGTATCATCGTCTGGTTGGGTATGTTACTAGATTTTTGATAGAGTAACGTTATTAAGCAGCTGGCATAATATTTCTTGATTTTTTTTCAATTTGAGAAAGTATTAATCTAGCTAGAAGATTGGTTTATTTCCACTTTAGTATACAATTTCCAATTCCGTTTACAACTACTGTTATGAACCAATAGACATCCTTACATCCAATCCTATATTTTTCTACTAAAGTAGACAGACGAATTACCTGCTTCTTGGTCGTAACTTTACGCAATTTTAATCAACCAACACTGTCAATAAAAATTGAAAGTAAAATATGAAGTATAAACTCAAGATTAAGAAGTAAAATAAGTTTTAAAAGAGAGCCTCTTAGCTGATTATATCTCCGACAAGTCGAGAATCGTTGAGACAATAATTAACTTTCAAAACTAAATGCTCACGGAAAATAAATTTTTATGTAGGTATTCCACCTGTAATTCTGTGGTTAAGAACCTGTATAAAAAGAACCAGTTTTATATAAGACTTTAAAATATAAAACACATGTACCACAACACCGTAGTTCAGGGTATTTACATTCACTGCAAAATTAGCCCAAATCTATAAAAAATTTCGGACACTTCAATAAGAGCAATAACTATCATTAGGACAATAATATATGTACCTATGTATATATTTCACTAAGTTCATCAAGCTATGAAAACTGCATAACCCAGAACAGAAAAAAACATAAACACGTTTTCATTCTGTTCAAAATCCATCCAACATCTTTGTTACTCTCATCACTCTCATCACTAGCTACCTTGCTTTATTACATTTACAAAATTCTCTACATTATTGAAGGATCTAAATATAGCTCAATTAGTCACCTGATCGTAATACCAATCAAGTGTCAGACAAATACAGTGTGTATCCATAATAGCAGTATCCGGACACTGCAAACTTTTAGTCGGCCGATAGAGCACGCACATTACAAATATTCAGGTATTTGACCAGTTTCAGGCCGACTGAAAACGACCCGGGCAATCCAACACTTCTTGTATTTGGTTGAGGAGGTCAGATTTTATTTTATTTTATTTTATTTTATTTGGGAAACAAACAATCATACATTTCTTATTATTTCTAAATTACACAAACTATTACTAAATGTACAATCCACTACGTAGATAGGCAGCCGTTTCTTATAAAACACTCAGCTGTATCCGGTTAGACTGGAAGCCGACCCCAACATAGTTGGGAAAAGGCTAGGCAGATGATGAGACCGACTGAAAATTTTATCTGGATTTAAGATTTTCTTTTAAAAAATGTGTGGCCAACTGTCGACCGACTGTTTGATCTACAGTTTGCGGATACTCTCACATAGGTATATAGGTCACCCTGAGCTCGAGAATTTATCGTGAAAATTTATCGAGCCGTTTTGAAATAACTGAATTATTCATAGAAGGTAGCGGTTAATTTTCGACAGAGTTTGTAACTAGCATGCTCTAGGGAGACCCATTTCGACAGTCCGTACTTAATGTATAATCTGATTTGTTGGTAGATAACCTCTTCTTCTTGTTTTGGGCGGATTTTAAGAATTGAGGTTTGATAATACTGTTTTTCTATCTCTCTCTTAGTGAGAGGGTTTACAAATTCTGTGGGATAGTAATGTAATTCTGAAGTATATATCTGAGGCATAGTTTGAATTAAAATATGTGATGGAAACGTTATTCTGAGAACTTAACCGCTTTTCGTAGTGCTCGCATCTCTGGATAGCACATAAAGATAAAAGTCATTTCCTTTGCTTTTCCACAAAATGTCCCAAAATGCATTTAATACAAATAATCTGAAGCATGATTGTGGCAAACTAGACAAGGGAGGGTTTCAGATTAAAAACAAACAAACTAAATGTTTTTCTGTACTTTTTGTTTTTTGCTGGCAAAGAGAATATCCTGGCAGAAAGGACATTATCAACAATTACTACAATGCACGTTTCTCCAAACTATAGCAGTGAAGTTGTGGCAGCAATTGGTCTCAAATTGAACACATGACAACTTGCGCTATAATTGTTAGCCGCGCGGTGACTAACTTACAGACGTACAGTTTCTTGGCTAGACTTTGAAGTTTATGTAACTTCATGTGCAAGAGAAATTGTGTTGGAATTTTGATTAGAAAAGATTATTTTGGTTCCTAATTTGACACCACCTTGACTATTATTATCTGATGTGAGATTAATGAGAAGTCAACTTCGTCTCTTGCATAATAGTTTTGTAGTTCAGGTTTTTTTTTAAACTCAAATTATATAAATTGATTTCACGAAACTATTCCTAGACCTTTTATTTTGTTGTAAAAAATCAATGAAATGGAAATCCCGCTGTGGATGCAGTTTGAGGGAGTGTCTCTCTTACTGACCAAAACCCAACATGTTCCTTCATAAGACCTTAAAAGTTATCTAAAAATTAGTTTGGGTCACTGTATATTTACCCTGCATCTCAATTACATACTCGTACTTGATAACAATAAAAATTTGCCTTCAAAAGTCAAAAATATCCATCCAACTTTAGAGCACAACAAAAAGCTTTCACCAAATGTGTACTAACGTCTTTTTTAGCGCGGAAACCATCGCACGGTCAGCATCATTAGTAGCCAGCAAAAAATATATATTTTAAGCTTAATACAATTTTGTTGAATCGCTCGGGGAATTTTGTTGAATCGCTCGGGGAATTAAGAATTGTAGATTGTAAGGTCAGTTGCGATTAAGCGTTCCTATGTTCCCTGGTGTGTCATTAGTGGGTATTACGTTTTATTGGTCAAATGAGAAATGTTTGTTACACTAGTGTGTAATGTGGTAATGGAGTAATGTGTGAAGTACGTAATGATGACTTTGAAAGTAATTTTTTGTCCTTTGATTCGTCAAAATTAGGAGACACACTGTAAACTAAACAGTCGGCTGAGAGTCAACCTGTTGATTGGCAAACCTTTTTTTATAACGGGTGTGTCGTTCACAATCACATTAAATCCTATCGCATACACTTTATGATACTTTATGGCGAATTGTAAAAAAAAAATTAAACCGACTTCCCAAAACACTAAAAAGCAAAAAAAAACTATTTTTAAGGTGCATCGGCCTAGAAGTCGGTGTCTAATGGATGTTACTAAGTTAATTTTGCCACCGGGTAATTTTGGGAAGTCGGTTTAATTTTTTTGTAAAAAAGTTTTTTATTTAAAGCTTTTCAGTGATACGTATAGTTGTCACTATCCATACAAGTGGGAAGTTCTCATCAATACAAAGGATATAAGTCCAAATACGAGGTATTTTACATATTCAGTTGTCGAGTTCCCTCGACTTTCTCTGGTCTCCATCATCAGGTCAGCTCCAAACCTTCACTGTTGCAAAGGTCTTGTCAATACAAATAATTTAAGACCAAACACGAGGTAGTTTACATATTCAGTTGTCGAGTTCCCTCGACCCTCTCTGGTTTCCATCATCAGATCAGCTCCAAATCTTCACTGTTGAATAGTGCTTTTAGGCGTACACCTGAGTATCAAGTTTTTACCCTATGTATGCCTACAACTTTCGAAGGTTGCCCTCGATTTCTCAGAGTTTCCATCATCAGATCCTGACCTGATGACTATGGGACCAATTGGCAGCTATTCTGAGTCGAACAAAAAAAGAATCACGTAAATCGGTCCATAAACCTCGGAGTAATCGATGTACATACATAGAAAAAAAAAAAAAACACACCGGCCGAATTGATAACCTCCTCCTTTTTGGGAAGTCGGTTAAAAAAATAACCTAATCCATTCAGTGGTTTAACCACAGAAGTCATTTTTCGTTTTTATAATTTACAACATCATGTGTAAAGCAGAGATAAAGTTAGGAGTATCGAATGTTTTGATCAGTTGACAGCTGTCAGTTCTCAAGGGAGATTGATTTCAGTTGTTTGTAATGACTGACTTTTATATGGTGTTCTAATTTTCGCACATTTTTATTCTATTTACTTTGTTTGAAAAAATCTTTTTTTTTATTTTTACGTATTTTTCTTTTTTCTTTGTGTTAATTGACGCATATTAACCAGTATGTTAACGCATTTCATTTAATGTGATTGTGAACGATACACCCGATATAATCTATCTCTATCTGTAATTTAATGTACGACCATTCTTCCTCATTATGATTTTTTTAGAACAAACTATCGGCCGCCTAAATCTTCTGCACAAAGTTCATGAATGCGATCAATTTCAATGCTTATTATATTCGTCTGGGTTAATTTTATGAATATAAAATTGCAGATTACAGGTACCTACCTATAACGCTATCCTAACTGAAGTTTCATGAATCAACAAATGGAAAACCAAAAAATGATCAGCAAACGCAAAATCCATAGACCACGGCGTCACGGTACAGAAGAAAACAAAACCAAAAACTAATAAAAAAAAAATAACAACTACGGCCGCCAAAAAAAAACTTCAAGCGGTATTCAATTACACAAACATTTTTCCGTGCCATTTACTTCGGCGAATATATGAGAGCAAAAAACGGTCAAGCGCGAGTTGCACGGGCTGGGAGGATGGGATGCGGTGTTGCCTGTGGGATGTGGGATGTGCATCGAGAGTTTTTTTTTCTGCTAGCAACACTCGACGTGACATAACGCCTGAGCTACTTCATTAGGCTTGAAAATGGTCTGTCTGATGAAAAGGAGGCTTTGATCGGTAGCTCGAAATAATTAAATGCCTGGAAGAAGTTGAAAACGTTATTGAAGAACGTGTGTTTTTGATGTCACATAGGTAGGTAATGTATATTAGGATTTTCTTCGATGGTGTATTTAAAGTCCTATATGTCGCCTACTTGCTGATTTTGTAATTTTCTTCATATCACTAGAACTTTTACCTAAGTTAGGTATCTATCAATACACAAAATAATTCTATATGAAAGATGGTGCCTTCACATTAAATATACTATTGCTATTTAACGCAAATTTTTGTCCATATCTGTGTAACCATGGTTCATACATAACCGTAAGGTGTAATTTACGGCTACACTAGTGTCACTTCTAAGTGGGTATATTTGTCAAATAGTGGGTCATTCCATACAAACTTTAAATTGGAGCTAAAAAATACTTAGTCATGGTAATTATTTTGACGCCTCATGAAATTAAAATAGGTAGGTAGTCGTAATAATTATGTATAACATAGTGGTATATTATAATTTAATACTATCGTATCTAACATCTATCTAACCCATAATTATTTTTTTCTTTATACATACCTACACCTACCCTACGTGTCGAAAATAGGGACGGGTAACGTCGTCATGATCATCAGCCTTTTTACAATCCCACTTCTGAACACAGGCCTCCTCTCACACTGATAACGTTTGAGCGTTAATCAGCACGCTTATAGTCCAGGTTTCCTCGACATGTTTTCTTTCCTCATTTTTAATAAGCTATTGGTGTCTAAGATATCCTTGACCTGGAATCGAACCCTCAATCATACTTGAGGAGTTAGTGCTTTACCCACTAGCCCACCACGACATAACCGCATAATTACCAACCGTTTACACAAAATTCATCAAAAAAAGACCTGTCTACTAAAAAAAAATATAGTTCTTTCTATAATGTTTTTTCCCGCAACATTTTAACAACCGAGCCCTAGGGTATATTTTGAAAGTTTTCGCTCATAAATCTGTTGAATGTCCACGCTGGGCGCGCTCGAATATCACGCCATAAAACATGAATGCTTCAATGACACTACAAACTAACTTGTGGATGGTATTCGCAGATTTTCGATGTGAATATAACCGTGACAGTCTGCGTATGGCATTTTTAATTTACTTTTTATATCTTTTTTTTATAGAAATGCTCTTTCGGGAATTCGTTGGAATATGTTTTTTATTGATGCTGTCGTTGGTAGTCTTTAGGTAAATGTAGTGTTGGATATACTTTCTTTCTGCTGCACGGTAGATTGATGATTTGCAGGCTGTGGATGGATACAGGCTGCTATGTCTGGTAAGCTGGCATTCACTGGGGAGGCCTAAGTTCAGAAAATTCCACGTTAGATGCCGTCAGGTAGATTTAAGAAAACTCTGACACTAGAGCTTCTTAGCTGATTAAATCTGCAGCATACTTTTAGAGGCGATTTTTTAATCGTCAGTTAACTGTCAGATCTGTGGAATAATATGGCGATTTGACATATTTTCTATACAAAAACATCAAACATATTCTTCTGATACAAGTTATCTGGCGATTGCAAAATCAGCCCTTGACAGTGCAAATAACCTATGTAAAAGGACTACATAACTTCACTTAGTTTACGACTACATAATTTCACTACTTAGGTGTACAAAAAGATAAACAATAACAAAACACTCCTGTATTTTCTGTAACTAAACATGAAACTACCCTCTTGTAGCAAAACAAATAACTGCCTACAATACGTACTTAGCGTAAACCGAAACGTAATTATGAGACAAACATACCGACGAACTCAAACAAACCAAGGTTGTTTAAACCGTAGTTTAAATACACCTGCACCCTACTAGTTTGCACATACTATTGTATTATATGGGGTTGCTTACTTATTACTAGGAATTTATATGAAAAAAGGGCATAAAAATAATCTTTTTGGTGCCTATATTATGAGCATGACCGTGATTATAGAGAGGAAATGGGCGACAACCAAAGAAAAGATAAAAAGATCGAATGAAAAGTTTAGGTTCTACATACTCCGGGCAAATTCAAGGCTGACCACTAGATAGGTTCTAGTTACAATATGTTTTCCACACCCGTATAAAAAAAAATCTATGTCAGTCGGGGATAGTGTTAGCTTTCCAACAGTGGAAGAATTCTTCGAATCTACTCAGAAGTTTTGTAGCTTTTAGGGTACACAAACAAAAAAAAATTATCCCTCTTAATAATATTACTCTGGGTCAGCCAAAAGCCTGAAGTCCCTTAAATTATACCTAGCTCCTCTAAATAAAAAATACTTACAGACAAAATAATAACTAGTACTCGTATTATTAAAAAACTTCATAGGCAACAGTTGACAGTGTAAACCGTTCTGTCAGGAACAAACTCCCGCCCACCGGCTCGCCCTGACATATTTATTATTTACTGAACCTCGAGGTCAGTAGTTTTCTATTTCTATTTATTTTAAGGTAGGTATGAGTATTTTACATAAACATTAAATTTTGTAATCATGAGTGTGCGGGTCCGCAATGTAAAACAATCAAGCAAGAGAGAGATAAAGCATGTACTTAGCTCTCAAATGTAACTTTTCTAAGTTAGATAGGCACTCTGTAAGTGTATTTTGGATCCAATCACTGATTTAAATGGCTAAAAAAAGTCACGATCTTTAAACTTGAACTTAAAAAAGTCTAGTCTCGACATTACATAAATATTAATACATACATAATAATTTTAATTTACTAACACTTAGGTATAAGTGAGCCTATGTAGCTTCAATAAATAAATAAATTATTATTACTAAGGTATGTCTAAACCATATTGTAATGTCCAGTAAACAAAATAGATATCGGAAACAATACACTCCAAGTTCTTTTTACTTTAACAAAGTTTGTAAGTAGGAAATCCCACAAAAACTTCTGTACATCTAAAAATAGGAAGAAAAACAAAACAAAAATAGATTCTTAGTGGATTTGTCACGCCAAACTTGTAGGCGTTAAGAATAATTGCCTAATTATTTTGATAAAAAGAAAATAAACAAAAGAAGGAAAAGACGGCACAAAAAAAGACCTTATTTAGCTTTTCAGTCATTAATTTCTTTTCTCTCTATTTATTCGTTGGAGGACGCCCTGTGTATAGCAGTTGACGGCAATTGGTAATATTATGATGATGATTTGAATAACAATAAGGTACATACTTCTACTACCTACTACATATAAGCAATAGATTTTGATATGAACACTATAATTTGATTATAATTTAAAAACCGCTGTACTTATTTTCATGTTTAATAATTTATTGTGTTTCTATCTTTGCCGAATACAGTTACTTGCAGCCTTTTTATCGTCCTACTGCTGGGTACAGGCCTCCTCTCACATGGAGAAGAATTGATCATTAATCTATACCGAATAGCAGAATTAATATTAAAAGTACCGCGTAATATCTTAAACTAATACTCTCATCTTTGTGTTCTAATTAAATTGAATCTCAAACAATACCACGTCTAATTTAGTACATCAATTACTCCTACACATAAATCCTACACGCAAGTACTATCTTAGCGTTAACACAAACTCCTGAAAACGGTCTTGTAATTATACACCAAGTAAGATGGGTAACAAAGGCTTCAGCAGTCCCGAATGTTCAGCAACTGCCAGAGATGTGTCAACACCTTTGTTATGATAATATTGTACCATGGAGTAAGGAAAGATGAAAGATGCTGCAGGTAGGTCAGGCGCCTTCTTCTAGGTCAAATTTGTACGGTGATCATGACAAAAATGATCAGTTGACGAGTGAACTAACGAGGCTTTCGGATTCTTTGAGACATTTGTCAACGATATTTGGTATTACGAAAAATGAGCGGGTTGAAAGAAGGCGTATAAGGGCGAAGACAGTAACGTTCCTCGTCCCCCGCATTTTGGAGCATTACTTTCTTAGGAAATCCGTTATGGCACATCCGCTAGTTATTTTGTTCTTCATATTCAACACCTTTGTTGTACTAATAATGTTGTACAATATTGTTGTAGAAACAATACCGTCTGTCTGTCAATCATTTTACAAGTTTTAGCCTTGAATTTGTAAGATGAAATTTAGGTATAGGTTTCGTCGGCTGTCAATCTTTCAATCGGTTGAGTAACGTTTTGGTATAACAATAACAGTGGGTAGGTATATTGTATGTAGTTGTAAGTTAGAATATACGCAATATGAGAAATTGGAAAATTGAAGCTTTGATTTTTTTGACACTATTGTTATGTATTTAGATTTATTAATACATTTTAAAAGTACATACAGAGTAACTGTTATAGGGAAGGTGTGTTAAATTTATTTATTTCGGTTCGATTGACCGTAGGATTCATGGAACAATTTATTCATGAAAATTACAGTCTGCAATTCTTGGAATGTTTCCGATGAGTTACGCAGTAATTACCTCAAAATATATACTTGTGTAAAAATTTATGATTCGAAATAACGATACTTAACTGTTATGTTGTAATTGTTAACCTTTGCAATAATTATTTTAATCAGTGCTTTCTTGTAGAACATGGGAGCTGAAATATAATGTTTCACAGTACATTTATCAAAGAAAACCACCTAAATTGCGATAACCATCAAAATTCAATTCCATTGAAAGCAGGAAGTCGTACAAAGCCTCGGAGAAATTTAATTTGGGCTCAGAATGGAAATGGGAACACAGATTTTATAACACTAGAGAGACTATAACTTTAAAGACATAAATCAAATGGGAAGTATTCTGAAGAAAATAGATTCTGCTTGGGAAAAGATTTATTTTGCTGAAATTATAGTCAGTGATCAGATAGAATCTTTCATTTGAATGAAAATATTTCTAGGTTTACACAGTCGAAATAAAACGGATTGTGGATAAATCCCTACTAATATTATAAATACGAAAGTAACTTTGTCTGTCTATCTGTTACGCTTTCACGTCTAAACCACTGAACTGATTTAAATAAAATTTGGTAGAGATAGAGTTGACCTTGAGAAAGAACATAGAATAGTTTTTTATCCCGGACTTTTGAAGAGTTCTCTTGGAAACTCGATATAACCGAACTCGACGCGAGCGAAACCGCGGGCGGAAGCTACTTCTGAATAAAAAATACATATTATGAGAAAACATAGAAACCTGAAATGATAAAAGACCAGTTAAAACCGCCAGCAGTTAAAACGTAACATGTAGCCTGTGGAGACGGGCTATCTTACACAAAGAATAATAATTCTTTCAAATCGGACTTGTAGTTCCTGAGACTAGTGTTCCGGAAACAAACTCTTCAGCTTAACAATATTAGTTTACCTCTAGACTATAGCATAGGCCTTCTACTAACGATTTTTTGGGATTTTCGAGATCTGTGTTGGATAGAGTTAATTTGCGAGATGTATGTATAGTCGTCAATTTCCAATACTTCCTCAAATAAACAATAATATATAAGTATACTCAAAAACATGCGGTTTACGACCTTAATCAATTTAACTACTTTACAAACTAGAATCGTCCATAAAAATACCCATAGAAAAGTTCTCTTTAACACAGTATTTGAATTCTTTTTTATGACTGAAAGTTCGCTAACATCGTATTGTAATTTCCCATGGGGATTCGTTATGATGACACCAGTAATGAGAACGCCATGATTCTAGTAATTTAGGTATCTATAGATGTTGAATATTGATGTTCGGTAAATAAGATTGTATGGTCCGTGAGGTTTTGTGTGGTGATTTGGAAGTTATATTCGTTCTTTTGGAGGAATTTGAATATTTCCTTACACTAATATATGTATATATAATTCATTTAAATATTTGTTAATGTGTAAATATCTATGTAAATAAATGAAGTTGATAGTAACTCTGCCTGTCTGTAGCGTTTTCACACGAAAACTGCTGAACACAGATCGTGTAAACCCTGAGAACTGACATATCTAATTATGCAACTTTTTCTCCAGCTACGGGAAGTCGTCCCTCAAACCACTAGGTATAAGCATGCTCCTTATATCATGGCAAATAACTGACTATCGACAATGAATGTATAACTGGTATAACTCTGCTTTGGAATGCCTACTCAAAAATGTCTATCTCAACCTATTACATCAAACGACAAAACAAGCAATACAATGTTAATACACTTCTACAAGAAAAAACAGGACACCATAGTCCCCATTATTCCCCATCGCTTCTATAACAACGTTAATCGCACATTCTACCCCCATTTGTCGAGCCTGAAAACATATTTTCCTGAAAATGCAAAGTACTGAAAACAGCATGAATAAAATTTGGCCCAATTGTAAGTTTATACGCGAAAAATGAGACTTAAAAAGGAAAAACGATTTCGGAATGGAGATTACAATGTAAGAAGTTATTTGTGTTGGGGCTATGAAACAAGCGGGGGTTTATTGTGATTTATTTTCTTATTTTTTATAGAGTCGTAAGTATAATGACTCAAGTGTCAGCTGTATGACACATGAAAAAGGGTATCAGCCAGCTATGCACGACATAATGCACAAGCATTTACGCAGACGTAGGTACTCTCCTTATTCCTTCACTAGCATAGCTCCATGGGACGACAGTCTGACACGACAGGAGAGAAAATAGGCGTAGGACCTACATTATGTGCTCTCCGATGCATGGGTGTATCAATCACAAATACTATTATCAAAAACCTCTTTCTTGCTTAATCTATTTACAATCATTTCTCAAACTTCCCAAAAAGTTTGAATTTTGAATTAGCCTTTCTTTCGTAAAGTAACATCAACCCGCTAGTTTTACAGCCACGTTATACAAAACAAGTATGATTTTATATCATATTTATATGATCTGGCACATCGCCCGTCTGTGGGCTGCATCACAGCCTGTGCCGTTAGTGTCATAGAATGTTGTATGTACGTGTCGATCGTACTAGAAGATTGAAGTCAAGTGATTGAAGTTTGGAGTTAGACTCCCTTGCACACATAATGGTACCTAATTAGTAATTAATTTTATATTCACCATGTCTCAGAAAAAATAAAACTGTGTTCTTCTTTCTCCTCACATTTTTTTACAATTCCCAAAAATCCTAATATTATGTCCAGAATCGCCGGTCGTTGTTGTGTATTCTAATATTTCATAAATAAGGAAACTTTCATCAAAATAAAAATACATCAATCACTTTCACACTTCCTTAAAATGAGACTTATTAAAAAACTTTTTCCAACTTATTTTGTAAATATTTTGTCAACACCCAAACTTTACTCTATATTATTCAAAACACCAATGGAATACTTTTGCCAACTTACATCACATAAGCCGCCTTGATCTCGAAGTTTCTACGTAATTATATTAACCGGATTGCGCCGGTTTTCAGCGGTTCTCACTGGTAATCTCCGGTTTATACCGACTCTGGAGTTTTGCGACGATATTTATTTTAATTTTACGACAAACTCAAGGTTGACGGGATGATCCTGTTTTTTATGTGTTTGTGCAAAAGATTGACGAAATGATTAAAAGGAAAAGTGATCCAGACAAAGTGCTATGTGTTGCTAGGGAGTTAGCCCCGTTTTTTTCCAGGAATTACTAACTGGCACTTTTTAAATTCATTTTGTGATACATGATGTGAGAATGTCAACTTCACTATACCAGAATAATGTATGTACTATTTATATTTTTAATGTATGTATTGTTTTTAATTAAGGCAAACACTGGTACTCAACTGCATTCGGTTGGGTAGAAAGCCTAGCCCACCCCAACATAGTGGGAAAAGGCTGATGATGATCAGGTATTAGTAATACGATTATGCGAATTATTATCTGAATTGTTTTAGCACATAAAAACCTAGCGAAAAAAACAATAATTGCATTTTTAGTTGATAATAATGTGAAACAAAATTACTTTATTATGATATTCAATAGTTTTTGAGTGGCAATATCAAATATTATGAAAGCCTCGGGCGTAAATAGAATCATTTCAAATGCGTCACTTGCGTTCTGCGTCACTGTTCATAATTTTCTTATAGGTATTTTATGTTGACTTCGTTTATTATATATCAACACTAGCTATTTTCCCGCGGTTTGACCAGCGTCCCGTGGGAACAACCCATGCTGGGGTAAAATATAGCTTATGTTATTCGAGAAGAGTATAGCTTTCAAACAGAGAAATAATTTTTCAAATCGTTTAAGATACAAAAAAAAAACAAAAAATATTTCCTCTTTATCCACTAGGCCACTCCGACGAACCATATGACTACCATAGTTTCAATAAAAACAAAAATCCTTAAATACAGTATGTCGTTTTTAACTCATTTGAAAATACCTTTATTCCAGTTTACACCTTCGAAAATCTGGTATCAATAAACAAGAGAAGACAAATGTACGTATTATCCGGATTTAACCGGATCTAGGATAACAGGATTTCAGACTTTATGTGAAGCCGGAACTAGTTCATTCACAGTACTTGGTTTCAACACGGATTTGTCCTCTAAAACCATGTTTAGTTCAGATCCAAGTTCGAATAGACACAATGCTTTATCTTTAACTCTATGTTTTTAAATTGGTATGATTATCATACACTTTTTGACTACCTATTAAACAATAATAATACAGCTGTTTTCTTTCATTTTAAGTTATGTTTCCTTTGCTCTTTACGCACTGTCTACATCTCTTTTATTCTCATTTTCCTTTCGCAGGTATGCTGGAAGAGATTTCTTTAGAAATAAGCATTACCTTTGTAAATTCTTTCTTTCCTGTCTTCTTTCTTTATGATGTGTGTACAAAAATTGAAAATAAATAAATAATAACAAATTATTAATCAAAACTTTTACTTTTTTAACTTGATTATGTATCTAATTTAAAAATATTTCAATGTACTTTCCATGGGACGCGGGTGACACCGCGGGGAAAACACCTAAGTAAGTAGTTAACAATAAAAACACCATTAGCAATAATATAGATAAATAAATGGTTTTTAGTTAATTAAAAAGCAAACAAATGCCTAGTCATGCGCGTGCAATTGTTTTGATACAAATGACATTCCGATAATTTCTATTATTAGAAGATGGAATTAATCTTTTACCTTTTAACGCCATTATATTGATTGTATTTCTTCTATTATTTTGTATTACGTTGGTAGACAGAAATAGAATATTAATTTTTGAAAATATTCAATGGAGCATGACTATGGTGTTTTACTTTGGGTTTGGTCAACTATAATATGTAGATAAATAAATAAATAAATTATTATGATGATGATATTAGATTATTATGAAAATTGGTACGACTTTTTTTTACCTTTATTATTTAATCGTGCATAAAAAATTGTTGAACATATTTTTTTTCAGTATTCCACCGCTGGTGTTACATATTTTGAAAAAAAATACCTATTACGACGCTGTAGGAAATATGTGTCGTATATAGCAGAAAACATGACGTGTAAATAATGACACCGCATGTCTGTACAATATTTAGCAATAAAAACTTTAAGTTTGTGTTAAATATCGATCTGGCATTTTATACTCACGTAGGTATACAATGTAGGTATTTCCATAGAATAATTCAATTGATGGTATTATCAATGAAGGCTTACGTATTGAATCGAATATTATTTTTATCATCGACGATAATAATATTACGACAAAAAGAACACGCATATCAAATTATAGTCAAACTGAATGTTACAAGTGAGGACAGTATTATTACAAACACCAAATGAATTGTACATACCGCATGTGAAAAAACATTAATTTGAATAATAACAAACAAATAACCTTTCAAGCAATTAATTTAATAGTGTTAAGTGGTGCCAATATTGACAATACGACTATAAAAAGAATGACAAACAACAACCATGAGATATTAAACGTGAACACGGCAAAGAAGACAGTATGAAAATAACAGTGGCTAATAAAATCATTAAAGATACATTTTACACTATAGCACCAGTAAACTGGCTGCTAAGAATATTCAACTTATCATGTATCTACCGAGAAAATGGAGAATTAAAATCATCGTGGTCGTTAACCAAAAATATAATCTACGTCACTGTTCTAGCTTTCGTCAACGTTCTCTTTTTGATCACCAATTTTGATCGGTGGGACTCCTTCGTGCAAAATTTCTCTTCTCTCACATTCGTTGATGTTATACAATTGACCTACATTATAGGTTATATTGAGTATATCGTTGATTTAGTTTCTATCAACAAGACTGGCAGAGACAACTACTTGAAGTATTTTAAGTCTTTCGACCACATTGATCAGTTGTTAGGCATGAATTCCTATGATGAAATTCGAAGATTGATCTTGAATATTATTTGGATCTCCATGATAATGTTCGTGATTAGTGCCACAATTGATCACATCAGTTGGGCTGATGGTTACCAATCGTCTTCATCCCTTTTGCTCTCGTTGAACAATTTTTATTTTTTCTTGAGTATGCTTACTGCTTTGGATGGGGTTTGTCACATGGTACAGTTAGAATATCGTCTGAAGTCGATGAAAGAACTTCTTGAGGTATGTAGCATATTTAAATTATATTTTTTGCGTTCTTCATAAAACAAGTGCTGCACGAATATGATTAAGCGTAGCCAGACATTTCAATGTGAACAAATCTATTTTGATCTAGCTAGTTTTTCCCAGAAATCCACACTTGGAAATTTGCTATGTTTTGAATATTTAATTGAAATAAAACTACTGGCGCTTAATTTAACAGAGCTACTACAATTGTCCGAACCAAGTAATACCCAATGAGGATGATAAAACTTGGGCTACCAAGACAGATTCTGGAAGGTGTCGGGTAGATTCCTTGAAGACCCTCAACTACAGTCGTTTCACTGAAGTTATTGGCTTCAATAGATGCTACCTTCTTCTGGTGGAACAAGCATACTACTTGAATGGCAAGTATGGTTTACGGGTAAGTAAAGTGAAGATAGGAAGACTAGCTTTTCGTTATGTTAGTACATAAGTCGATGTTTTTGCAGTTTTCTAAAAACCGGCTAAGTCGGAATCTCGCACGAAGGGTTCCGTACCATTATTTAGAAAATGAACAAAAAAATCACGTTTGTTGTATTGGAGCCCCCAAAATATTTATTTTATTCTAGTTTTCATTATTTGTTGTTATAGCAGCAACAGCAGCAAAAATATGTAGGTACATCATCTGTGAAAATGTCAACTCTCTAGCTAGCACGGTTCATGAGATACAGCCTGGTGACAGACAGACGGGCGGACGGACAGAGGAGCGAAAACAATAGGGTCCCGTTTTACCATTTGGGTACGGAGCCCTAAAAACGAATTGTCTTTTAGAACAATTGTGGTTTGTAGAAATTATTAGACCCAAAGACTCATTACTAATAACATCTTACACGTTTTTTAAATGTGACTCATATTGGATACTTTTATTTTGCAGTTTTTAATACTCTGCATTAACTTTCTGGTGAATATGATCAAGTTGTCGAACTTGTTCATCAGATTTACGACTGGTGCAATGGTGAGTCTTTTGTTATTTCATTTCTTAGATAATAAAAGTCAAAAATACTATTTCGAAGACACTGGAAGACAACTTCTGAACGGCAAACAAGAACTGTACCTATTATTGATTACATTTTAGGGAGTGTCACTCTTACTGACTAAAACCCATCATGTTTCTTTTTAAGCCCTTTATGTACTAGGGCCGCGGTAACTCATTCAAATAATCCCGAAGTCTCAATAACCAACGACTTTGATTGACATACAGGTACCCCCAAACGGCAGTTCCCGCTTGCTATCGTTCGCCAGCATGATCAAATTTCTTAACTGGGGAGCAGTTTCGCTCATCATAGTGTACAGATGCGAACAGACGTACAAACAGAGCGACAGGATACTGAACATTATAGACTTGGTGCTGGTCAATAAGAAGAATTGTGAGTATGGGATTATGGGTCTTATTATAATGAGGATAAGGCTGAAGTTGAAATTAGGACGGTTGGAGGTCTAGTAAGTGTTAAAAGTAATGTAGATGAGCGCAAGACAATATTTAAAACTCTTTGCTTCTTTGGAAAGGAAAAATATAAGCTCTTCTTCCTTAGAAGACGTTTAAGTCGACAAAGGAAAATAAAGTGATCAATGAGTAAAGACGTACAAATAAAAAAGTTAAATGCCAGATTGTAGGTATCTTGTAGCTAAGATTTGAAAACCTATGCAAAAATATGCACCCTGCTATTTTGTTCATCTCCCATAACAATAAACCTAATAATGTTTGTTATTTTCTCCATTTCAGCTAACAGCCTGACGACTACCTTAGAACATTTCCGCAACCTCCTCATAACCAGACCGATTAAATTCCATGCAGTCCAATTCTTCACCATCGAGTATACTCTACTGGTTTCTCTTGCTTCCACCATAGTTACGTATTCCATCATCATGCTGCAGAACATGCACTGAACACCAACTTCAATAAACTAACTATCTGTTGATTTGGTTACTGGAGATAGAATTGTGACTTTGCCCTCTTACACAGTTTGACAGAGTTGTCTTTGTATCTGTAGTGAGGAAACCAACCGATAGATAGGTCGAATATTGGGAGCAGTCGTATGAAGATTTTACTCAAGGGCAAATTGCGAATCACATATGAAGCCACGAAGAAAAGGTGATTTGGATACAGTGCATCAAAAAGTGCGGATTTGAATAAACTAGATAATTTGTTTGAATGTACAATATTTTTCATATTTAACCTTATAAATATTGTAAATGCAAAAGTAACTCTGTCTGTGTCTCTAGATAACCTGAAGCCTTTTTTTGAGAATTCATCAAATTACCACAATGTTGCTTCTTAAGGCCTTTATGTACGAGGACCGCGGTAACTCTTTCGAACAATCCCGCAGCCTTGGCAGGCTTTGGCCCTTGTGTGTCGGCCCTGAGAAGGACAAAAGCTACTTTTGATCTGGACGTGGACAGAAGTTCTCTCGGAAAGCGAGTGAAACCGCTGGTGAAAGCCATTTCCCAATATTTGCGATATAAATAATTTATCTGCATATTGATACTTTTGGAACGCTTTAACAATGCTTTTGTTTCATTTTGATTGAATATTTTAAATTATTTTATCTTTTGGTCAGCGTAATTCTGAAATGATACTGCAAATTCATCCAGGCAAGTATGTTAATAATTTTGTACTTAAATATTCATTTTCTGTTTGTATTATAAAAACTTAAAATATTAATATTACACTCTTTTCATTCATTCTTTACGGAAACCGTCTTTAAATCGTAGATATACATGCAACATAAATTACAACACACAAGTTTGTTTGCTGAGCACGTAATCTCGGGAACGGACTCAATTAATCAATCAGTGTTACATAGCACATGGTCGAAGAATGATATATGTAGATTACTTTTAATGCAAGTTCGCGAAACAGTTTCTACAGCATCCGGTTAACACTACATACAGAACCTCATCTATACTAATATTATAAAACTGAAGAGTTTGTTTGCTTGAACGCGCTAATTTCAGGAACTACTGGTCCGATTTGAAAAATCCTTTCAGTATTAGATAGCCCTTTTATCGAGGAAGGCTATAGGCTACTTTTTATTCGGGTCCGTGCAGAGGTTCCCACGGGATGCGGGTGAAACCGCTGGCAGAAGCTAGTACCTGAATAAAACTCAACATACAGTAGATAACGACCCTTCAGACGCGTTGTATCCCACAGCTGTAATGATCGGCGCTGAATACCGTTCGTCTGTATCTGCTAATGCAATATTAATGAGCGCTGCACTCGATGACGATGCACTGTCCAAATGAGGATACAGGGAGGTTTGTAGAAGTTACATAGGAGTATACAACGGAGTAGGTAAAAAGGGTGTAAGTAAGGGAGTACATAGGGGATTGCGTATAAAAATACATAAGGAAGAACATAACAAAGGACATAGGGGTAGTAGGTAGTAGAAGTATTTCTCAGTGTTTTCATGAAAACGTGTTTTTCTAGTCTAATTTTAGTCAGTCATAGGTATTTGAGGAATAATAATATAACTTCCACATATTTTCTATACAAAATCGCAAAACAGATAACTTTTATTTATTTGAATTAAAAAAAACGGTTGCTCTTTCACATTAATACCTACCTACTTACATACAAACCTCAAAGTAATCTGAACATCACTTTAACCAGAAACATGGACACAAAACTTCGTCCAAGAATTTTCAAAATAAACCATAATACGACAAAATATTCCATCCCTAATCCTTTTATGCACCACTTATAATCCCCTAGTCCCCAATGTCCCCATATTGTTGGGAGACTTAATTACATAAGGCCTTAGAACTTGCAACTAAATGGAGCCGCACAAATTAATCTCTATGCCAAAGTCTGCCATTTTAAATGCAAGGGGCCAGGCATCGCAACAACGCTCACTTATAAAATACGCATTAACAAGATAAAAATAAATAAACTTGACGCACTTGGAAGGTCGTAATTAAAAAATTTGGCACCGCTACTGCAGGTCCAGCCAAATAACTTTGCGATACTGAAGTTAGCCATTAACTCTTTGAGCACTTATTCATTCAGAGCTTGTCGCTAAGCCTTGCTTCTCAGGAAATTGGCTTCTATTACCTTGACAATAGTCAAAAACAATATCAGCATATGAACTTATTTGCTGATATTCACATGAAATGAGAAACTTGAAATAGCCAACTTCGGAAATGCAAAGTGATTTTTCGCAAACTGTTTGAGCTATTCCTTCCATACTTTTGACAAAAGGGACGGCTTGACAACGTCGTGTCCAGTTGTTTAACACTCTAAGCATAAAGCCCTTTGCTGTTATGTAGTACAATGTGTCTTGGGAGATTGGGGACTTGCGTTAAGTGTCTGGACAATGTTTCCTTTGAGCAAGACTGACGACTATGTGTAGTGTTTTGTTTTTAAGTACCTAGCTGTTGAATGAATGGAAATGGAGTACTTATTCATCTTGTTAACTACACCATATTTTATAAATGAGTTATTTATTTGTGTTGAGTATTTTTTCAACGTATTAAGAACTAGCTTCCGCCCGCGGCTTCGCCCGCGTCGGTTATATCGCAATTCCAAGAGAACTCTTCAAAAGTCCGGGATAAAAACTATGTTCTTTCTCAATGTCAACTCTATCTCTGTAGCAAATTTTATTAAAATCAGTTCAGTGGTTTAGATGTGAAAGCGTAACAGACAGAGTTACTTTCGCGTTTATAATATTAGTAGGGATCGCGAACATAAAAGCAAAGTTGAAGTCAAGTTCATTTATTGAAATTTAATTAGGGTTAATTAAATAAGAACTTTTCTCGTAAAATTGCATTATACAGCACGCCCTTTCACCAAGTTCACAATAGCCTTCAATGCAAAATATTTTAATACCCAGTAAATTAAAAACAAAGAAAAATACCTTCAATTCGCATAACTCATTTCCGAACAACTGGAAGTTCGAAAGATCTTTACTCCATAAAGAACCAATAATCTTTTATCTTTCGTACAATCGAATTAACTTGCTAAAGACAATAGAGAGATCAAAACAAAGTACTATAATTCATTCTGTTTGTCTTAACAAAAACTGGGCCGAGATAGGAAACTGGAGTGACTGCCGTTAAGCGATTTCGTGGGATATTACACGGTTTTAGTTCTGTTAATATTATTGGCAGTAAGCCAAAGAAAAGGGTACGATTTGTCTTGCAAAAATTACTTGGATATTCTCCTAAATAAATAAATAGGTACAATAACACAAGTACCCTTCATCCGGTCGATGTCAAACCATTGCTTTAATCAGCAGTTCAGGGACGTTACATAGGTTATCAAAGTTTGAAAGATTCATAAGACTACTCCGCGAATCCTAATCAAAAGTAGCCCAAATACAGCCTTCCTCGATAAATAGGCTTCGTATGTAACAATGAAAGAATTTTGCAAATCGCATCAGCCAGTTTCTTAGATTAGGTAGCGTGTTCACACAAAGAAGGAAACTCTTCAGCTTTATAAAGCATAGATTCGGCAACGATACTCGATGAAACCCACAGAATAGATTGAAAATTAAATGTCTCGAAAACCGCAACAAGATTAATAACACCAAAACCCCGAAAGTCATTCATAAAGTAATTAAAGATCTACAAGCCGATACAAACAAATTATTATCTCATTTCCTTACAAATCCATAAACACCCTACTAATGAATACCTGTTAATTCATTCGTAAAATAATTCTATTGAGAACCGAGAAAGTTCGCTAATTTATTATATTTTATGGGGTTGCTAATGGCACTTTAATTAGTGCCCAACGTGAAAAATTACACGCCCTAGGTACGTAATCTGATGTTTAAATACATTTCGTTGGTCTTCTGATAAATTAAGTTTGTTCAGAACTGAGATAAGGATCTCGGGATTTTCTTTGAATAGTGAAAATGACGGATTTTAGAGGATATTAATTTTATACCTAAAATTTACAGGATGAATTTTAAGAGTATTGTTATACATTTTGATGTGGACATTAATTTCAATATCGCGTTAGTTAAAGAACTTTACTGTAATTGTATATTGGACGTGATGTGGTCCGGCAATTTTTAGGATAATCCAATCAAAGTATTATCTAGCTATTCTAGGTGGCAGATGGGCTACTAGCAATGTCAGTGGGTCCTGGCTCAATATAAACTGAAAGGATAAATATACCTACACACGCGATACGTGCCTAGTAGATACTAGTCAGCCAAAAATAACTTATTCAGTGTATTTGGCTCATACTTGCTGTGTAATCCTTTCCCATAAAAACAAGTTTTTCCCTATCATTTCATGGTTTTCTTCCACGCGACTGCTTTTAGCCCGAGAGCTGGCTTTGCAAATTAATTAAAATTGTGCTGTTTTTACAAAGTAGGATATTAAAAACGGGTAGGATTTTAATTTCGTAGGTACCTACATTTGAAACTATATCTATGATAAATCAAAACATTTCGCATGTTAGTGATAAAACCAAAAACAAGACCTGAAAATATTGCATAAAATTTGATCTATGATCTAGGTCCAGTCTCATGCCAATGTAACTGTGTACATGTTACGTAATCAATCAATTGAAACAGAGATAGTGTTACCATGGAGAAGAACATGGCCAACTTTTCAGTCGGGTGATGGGGAAATTCCATGAAGATGCTAGTGGAATCGCGGGCGCAAGGTAAGCACAAAAGCTTCTTAACAATAGGTACCTACAATATACATCCTAGTACCGGACTCCTGGCCTATCCATCTGATCACATCACGATACATCTCTAATTGATTCCAGTGAGGCCTACGTAATTGATCTTATACCTGATTGTGTTGTCTCGACGGACCCTTCGTTACCAGCCCTTGCCCCGAGACATATGAGAAACTACCCTGTATGTAGTCATAAGTAAGCCTATGTAATGATAAATTAAAATAATGTGTGTTTGTTTGTGAACGAGTTTAGCGTCCAGCCGGGAACGCGTCGATAAGATGTCTTGCTAGAAACAGGCTATAAGGATTAATAGCTAGGTACTCACCGTATGCTGGGAATAAGGAGATCACTACACAATATCACTGGTAGTCTTAATTCACAGTTTTTTTTAATGTTTTTCACTGCGCGTGCAATTATTGATGCCGGCCGCCGCCATTGCTTAGATTCGAAATTCGAACTGGGGTTGCATTGCTTGATGTCGAGAGGTGGCTTTTGTGATGACGTATGTTCTCACTTTCTCTTAATAGGAAGGAGATGAAAAAAAATTCCCAAAGACTCTTCAGTGTGTCACCTGTGTTTGACAGTCGATAAAAAAAAAGTTAAAAGCCAGAAAGTCTATCCAGCATTGAGTAGGTACTAAAGGCTACATTGCAACACATGATTCTAGCACGCTTGTTTGGCTATGGGTGCAGCGTAAAATAATATCAGACTTTTTACTTGCCTAAAACTCACCATATTCCTTCTTCAATCGTTTATAGGTAGGTACCCGGGGCGCTGTAACTTTTTCGAATCATCCGGCTACCCATTATGTGCTAAATCTATGAAATGTGGCATGCAAATGAGTTTTGTCCAAAAAAGCTGGAGAGAAACTTATAGTAAAACCGCGTACCAAAACTAGTATCATAATATTACCAATCGAGCTGAAGGAATTTCCAGGATTTCATTATGTGGGGAAGTATTTTGTAATAATTTGATTTGTAAGGGATTTCATATAAGTAATATTTTTGTTACTGTACCGTTTTGTTATAATAATTCTGAGTTTCTGAGCCCCGAAGGGTTTGGGTCCCTAAGTTAATAACTTGCGGTTGATCAGATGAATCTATGATATGTTTCTTATTTGTTTGGAAAATGTATGATGACGCATTGAAACTTATAGTAGGTAAGTTACATTATATCTATTTTAGACAACATAGCTATTGGAGCCTAACTACTTTATGTACAAAACGTCACCATTTTGCAAAAACCAAAGGGTTGGGGATAAAATGGCTTAACACCAGCTGTTTCCCAGTCACTAAGACCAAGCATTTTTAGCCAAAACTACACATCTAATCCGGAATGCAATTTGCTCCAAACCTTTTTCAATGAATGGACACGCAATTTGACAGACTTCGTTATGGACCCCATCCAATTATATTACCTACCGCAGTTGCAATTATCATAATCCACAAAGCGGTCTCATCTCTTTATATTGGACGAAATAATCGCTCAACACATTTTTCCTCCTCACTTTTATGTAAAAGCTGTGTCCACATGGGAAAGTCACATATTTAATTCTTCTTTCAGCAAGTTTCCTGGTCAGCTCTAAACCTTCACTGTTTAATAATGTTATCAGACAGAAATCTTACCCTATTTTCGACAGTTGCGCTTGTTTTTTCAGGCTTTCCATTGTGAGACCTACGTCTGTAACTACTCTACGCATGCCTACAAATTTTGAGAGTTGCCCTCGATTTTCCAGGGTTTCCATGATCAGATCCTGGACCACTTTGGGAGTTAGTTAGAACCTTTTAGACTAAAAAAAATCTATCAAATTAGATGGTAAACGACCGAAATACGGACGACCAAACAAATAAAATATTTTTTGGGAAATCGGTTAAAAAATAAATTCAAACACGTACGGAAACCAAAAAGAATATCAAGAACTGAAACAAGAAATATAAAAACTAGATCCAAGTCCTACTAGGTAGTTAAAACAGCTATGGGCTTAGCGTAGTGTGAGCTCAGGCTTAGAACACGTTGGTACTAGGCGTAATGAAGACGCTCGGAATCAATTAGTGACGGCCGCTGAGGTGCTCTCACTCGGTGCATAGCTGTGGGATAACATAGCTATACCTACATGCACGTGTAAGGGATCTGTAATAGAAGTAGGGATGTATTAGAGTATGTGTGTATGTAGAAAGGTTTTTCCTGAGAAAACACAAATTCTTACATACAAACATAATACCTAATTCCGACACCTAAGTCTACAAAAGGTAAGTACCTAACTAATAATTCTCATATTTAAAAAAAAAATAAAAATTACCTATCATTGTTTTACAAAAGATACCTAAGCAACCTACCTGTATGTAAGTGGTTATTTTTTTAATAATAATGATTTAAGGATGGTGAGACATAAGTCGTCCCGCCGGCCTCATTCATTTTACAATTTTTACATCACACCCAAAAAGTCATATGATTGTGTGGGTCATATGATTGTGTTTATATCTAAGAACCAAGATTTCGTTTTGGGCGGCGCGGCGCCTTTCAAAACCCTTAAAATGTAGGTACACTTGCAGGCCTTTAGACCTTTAGAAGCCCTAATAGGTACCTACTAGGCACTTATGGAGACAGCTAGGTATGTATGTGTCTATTTTTCTGCCACGTTTTCCCGAGACATATCAAGACCAAATTACTTGAGACCCTCCTAGTACCCAACACCTCAATTTTACAAGACCAATTCACTCCAGCACCCTTGAACAGAGTAGGTACCTATGTGGGAGGATTATCGAGATCCCGGGAGGCACTCCACTCGAAGATGCGTCGGAATCAATTAGTGGGACCTGTTGAGCTCAGTAAGTGTTCAACCCTAAAACGTAACTACATACGTACTCAAAATTAAGGGTTTTTAATGGGTTTAGGACTCTCTGGATATAATATGGAAAAGTACACTTAGGTATTTTTTAGTTAGCTTGTTACAACTCAAGATAAATTATGGAATCAGGCGTCATTTTGCGGCAATTATCCAGGATCGTCGTATCGTTACATCTTTCAAATAAAAATATTTTGATAAGTACTTTTTACGGTTTACGGTTCTCTACCAACCTTTTCGAATACATATTCAAATAACTTAAGCTTTCACCAACCACAGTTCGTTTTCTCTAGACCTTTCGTCTGTAAGAACCTGTTTAAGACAGGACTTCATAAAAAGAAACAAGAAAAATATAAATTCATAATCTTTATTGGGGCTTAAAATCAATCACAGAACTCAAACGCTCCTTCGCACCATAATTACAAAAAAAAACACATTCCATCACAATAGTGACTTGAACAAATAAACAATCTAAAATGGATCGGTGGCATAGGCCCCCATTCGTCGAAGCATCTGTAGCCGACGCCCCCGAAAATTGCATTTAACTAACCGAATCGGGGGCTTCGGCCATGGGTGCTTCGATCAATGGGGGCTTAGGCCATTGACCCTCTAAAATAACACGCAACTTTCAGAACTTGGTAAAAATAGAATAACTACTAAGTAAGAAAAAACTTCGTAATTTCTATAATTTTTCGAAAGTTACCAATTTCTGTACCTAGTTAAAAGTTACGTGACTTAAGTTATCGATACTAGAAATAAGTGGATAAAATTAGTTCATAACAACTTAATATTATTTTGATGCGTAAATATAATTATACTACTCTTGCAAGTTTGAAGCTTTAAGTTAATTGATTGTGGTACTATTATTATTAAGTTGGTATTAAGATAAAGACGTGACAATAATCTATAACTTCAACTAGGATTGATTTTATGAGTAGGTATTAAAAAAGACAAAGTATGTTTCGTGTGTATGCCCCAAAAAAATATTAGTGTATGATTACAAAAATTGCACTAATTTAAAACATAATAAAATAAAAGAAAAACAAATTATCAAGAGATAATCATTTATTAACAAAGATTTTGAGCAAACGCCGAAATTACGATTACAATTTTTTATAAATCTGTAGCTCATAAAATCGAAGAATTATGTACCAAGTCATTGAATTTAGGTTTGTTTTGTGTAATAGGTACATAATTTGATAATATTGTTACAGTAAAGATTTTGAGAAATATTGAAGGAAATGACTATATAATTACATTAATAATAAATTGTGTGTTCTTAATAACTACTCCACTTGTTTCTAGCACCTGGCCTATGCGCCGTGAATGTGCTTGAGAAATTACTTATATTTTGTAATTTGGTATTTTATACGAATATTTTTGAATTGTTCAGATGTTACGAAGAATGCCCACGTTTCAAACCCAACATACAAACTTAATAAAAATTATCTTATATATAAAAATGAATTGCTGTTCGTTAGTCTCACTAAAACTCGAGAATGGCGTGACCGATTTAGCTTATTTTGGTTTTAAATGTTTGTAGAGGTCCAGGGAAGGTTTAAACGATACGAAGTTCGCGGGATCAGCTAGTCTTAAATATTTTTGTAGGTAAATGCATTTTAATATACATAGTTTTTAGTAAATTGTAGATACCTATAAATAATTTTCTTATTGCAGCCATTTTAGTTCTTAGTTTTGTGTGACGAGACGACAGTAAATCTAAAATCAAACAGAAATTGACACATATACGTAATTTCTCAAGCGCAGTATGTTTAAATCTGTAAGTATCGTATAATATTGGTAATTACGACTAATCAACTATAATAATGATGTGTTTAGAGCTCATATTTGTTCTTCAGATCGGCGATCACCTCGTCAGTCGTGTTCTCAGATGTCTTGCAGTATTCTAACACCTTCATTAACTCTGGAAAGATGTATAAAAGATATGTTAGTACAATAGAATTGTACAACAATGGAATTCAGGAGAATGAGATAGCTGAGATAATTGAGAAGCTTCATAACAATAAAGTCTGTCAAATATGTTTAAGCCACCTGCATTTACTGTGTACTTATAACGTTGTCTCCAATAACATTTTTAGGTATGTCCTGAAACTATTAAGCAAATTGACGCAAACTGATTGATAAAAACATCAAATATTTTATCACAAAAGCAAAATCCTACAAATATGTATACGTATGTTGTATGTTTGTTACTTTTTCACGCAAAAACTACTGATGAATTTTTATGAAACTTGGTAGTAATGTATCTTATATAATGTACAGATAATAAGAGTCTTCAGTGTGCGGGTGAAATCGCGGGCAACAACAATCTTCCATTACAATCCTTATTTTACCTCCTTCACAACAACAAAAAATATTTATTTTACAATACTCACTCTGTTTATCAGTATGGGAGAGGAACATAGCTAGTGCCGAGAATCTCTGCACGGTCGTCAGAGCCAGCAGGTACGCCGTGACCTTGCCGCTGAACTGCGCGGGGAACGCCTCCAGCATGTGTATCACGTCGGAGAGGATGGAACTTTCTAGAGCGTTCGCGAATATCGACGGGATCTTTGATGGTTCTATTAGCTGTGGGAAGAAATAAAGTTTTAAGTATGTAGTTTATTATTTTAGACGTCTACATGGCAAATATCGGGTGTGTCGTTCATAATCACATTAAATGAAATGCGTTAATATACTGGTTAATATATGTCGATTAACACAAAGATAAAAGAAAAATACGTAAAAATAAAAAATTGTTTTTTTCAAACAAAGTAAATGGAATAAAAATGTGCAAAAATTAGAACACCATATAAAAGTCAGTTATTACAAACAACTGAAATTATCCCTTGAAAACTGACAGCTGTCAACTGATCAAAACATACGATACTCCTAACTTTATCTCTGCTTTACACATGATGTTGTAAATTATAAAAACGAAAAATGAATCCTGTGGTTAAACCACTGAATGGATTAGGTTATTTTTTTTACAATTCCCCATAGAATGTAATAAAGTATATGCGATATGATTTAATGTGATTGTGAACGACACACCCGATATAAATAATACCGTGCTGATCGATCAAACATAAGGTTATAGCCTAAGACCCAGCGCCCGCCAGACCTACGTTATTTAATAAAGGTTGAAACTGAGTGTGTGCGTCTACCTTAGAGATAAACGATAGACTACTACGAAGTTTGACTGACGGTGGCTTTGGAAAATACAAAAGAAAACACTGTATTCAACCGAATATTATTTTTTGGCGGTTGCATCCTCCTTTATATAAGAGATATTATCAATACCAACCACTTTTTCTATGACAGCAATTATTCATCTCATAAAGAAGAAAAGATATGAGTCAATGTTTAAACATGCTTTGATGTTCTGTCTTTTCTCCTGTACGAAATCAACGAACGCGGTCAGATAAAAAGCTAAGCTATAAGTACCTAATTAAAAATTATAAAAATAATACTTACACTCCAATATTGACATTTAGCATCCCACTGATCCTTCAAATATTTCCATTCAGACATAAATTGAACACTATTGACTGGCGGCACGAAGTTCCTCTTTTCCTTCTCCGTAACTATCGTATCGGTGATGAGTTTCATCGATTCTGGACTAGCAATCACTTTGTCACCTCCTCCTTTGATATCTACTCTTTGTGCGGGAGTTTCATCAATTTTGTTGGAGTCGTTATTGTTGGAGTCTCCGAGAGCCATGTTGTCTTCAATCTCGATGATTTTGAGACGCGTCGGCGGTTTCTCTGGAGTTTTTTCGCCGAGTAATACTTCTTGAATCGGTATTGATTTCAATGCTCTCTGTAAATTATGAATTAACGATTTAATAATAGTATAATTATAATGTCGGGACACTACTCAAAATCCAAAGATGTTCACAGTTATTTAGGTCTGCAGTGTTATCCACATCATATGATTTTTGCACCCATAATAATACTTTTTTAAATGTTTTTTATTTTTATATTTAATATTTAAAAATGTAAATCATATGCTAGAAAATAAATAAATGATAAAAAATAACTTTAACCATAATATGGTTAAGGTATATATTAGGGGTTAAAGTATGAAATTGCCGTTTTATTCTAGTAGGTTTTTGAATTGCCATAGAGTCTTCATGGTTTGAGGTTTTCGAATGGAACTTTTTTCACGTGGTTTCTGTGATGTTCTTCTTTTAAAAAATGTGAAACATTTGATTATCGATGTTCAATTGTTTTTGTTATTCAACTTAAACAAGAAAGATGGATACTGCGAAAATTTGAGTAATTTTTGAATATGAGTTCCGACGCGGGATTGAACGGCAGAAACAGCCCGCAATATCAATGCTGCATTTGAAGAGGTGTCTGCTAAAGAACGCGCCGTGCGATTTTGGATTAAACGCTTTCGTGGTGGAAACTTCGACTTGAAGAACGAGCCATGAGAAAGACCGCCTGACAGGTGATTAACGAGAAATTAAGAGACGGTGAACGCCGATCCTAGTCAAACTACCCAGATACCCAGCCGAACACCGAATAATGTTGAAAAAATTAGCAGTAAAACAGCCACGACTCATGAATCGACCTTCACCGCTATTGCTCCATGACAACGCGAGGCCTCATACAGCAAAATAAACCGTTTTAACTCTTCAGGAACTGCAGTTGGAAACTATTCGTCTTCCTCCATATTCGCCAGACCTTGCTCTAACGGACGACCATTTTTTTTTGTGATTTGGTCAATTATCTACGTCACAAGAAGTTTCTTCCCAGGAGGCAGAACAAAATTCTTTCACACTGTTTGTGCAGTCTAGATCCTCAGAGTTCTATCGTAAAGGCATAAATGACCTTCTTATTAGATGACCGCAATGTATAGATAATAATGGCAACTATTTTGATTAAATAAGTTTGTTAAAAATTAAAAAAAAATACAATTTAGGTTTTCAGTACAAATCGGCAATTTCATACTTTAACCCCTATTAGTTTATATTATAATCTATCTCCTTGGTTCAAATCCTCTCAATCTTCCTCCAAGGTTCAACCTTATGCCAAAAATTATTTATGCTCACCTTAGACCTCAAATGCGGCGGTTTCTTCACAGGCTTGATGACCATGATGTTCTCTCCGATACCTTTCCTCCAGTCATCAGCTGCAGGAGTGACGGGCTCCGGAGGCAGTTCCACTATCTTTGGCTGCGGCTTAGACTTGAATAACGGCTTGCTTTCCGCGGTGGGCGTTGTGGTGGGCGATGATTTTGATTTGGCCTGGAAATTAAGATATGAATTGGTTAATAAGGATATAAGTATTTTATTTAAGTTGATGATTCCAGAATTATCACAAGAAAGTGTCCAAGTAAACAAGGATACTATGAACTTCTTTTGGTTTTAACCAGTTCTAATATGGCAAATCATAACAGATGAATCGCTATTTTGTCACCTTTTATAAATTTTCGACTTTCTAAGAAAATCTTGCTACCGCTGCATTATGAAAAATATGTATGTTTTTTTTTGATATCATTAGCATAAAGCCAATGTTTTCACTAAAGTAGAGACATTATAATTGTGATTTTAAATTAGAGTCTCTGAATCACACTTTTTGAATGATTTTTAAGTAAATCTTAGAAAAAACTCAATGTAAAGTTGTATGTAATATGTCTTCTAAGAATAAATTTTGTCACCATCTCACTCACCCCTTTGGTCCCCATCCTCATTTTAATAGCATCCAACTGTTTCCTAGCAGCCGTATTATGTGGTTCCAACTTAAGCACTTCATTGAGATCATGAGAAGCAGACCGGAGTGACCCAAGCCGTTCCCTGGCCGTGGCCCGACGCTGTAGAGCTTTGACATATGTTGGGTCTAAGCGGAGAGCTTCTGTGCAGTCTGATTCAGCTTGGTGGAGACTGGAATGAAATTGAGGTTTGTGGTAAGAGAAATTGGTGTGTAAAATGTTTTGATGATGAAAGTCGACAGTTTTGTGAAAATATCAAACTTTTTTTAGAAGATAAACCCTACTGCATCATAATGCTGACTCTGTAGTCTCAGTTATATCCTAATTTGTTTAAAATTATAGTTTCAATGAAAATTGACCACATATTCTATCTATTAAACAAGTTGTAAGGCTGTAAAGTAAATAAGTTTGTAAGACTCCAAAATAACTGAACCAATTTGAAAAATTCTTTCACTGTTGGGGAGCTACACTATCCCCAGGAAAGCATATATATATGTATGTCTGATTTTACCTGTGTGGCCATTGTAAACTACATTGTGCACACTCACACACATACAAAGACATCAAGACAATTTTCACACATCATTTTTCAAGATCATCAAACAGTAATCTTACCTATCTTTCTTGAGGTGGCACAGGCCTCTATTAGCGAAGTAGATAGCATCATCCTTCACGAGGTCTATAGCTCGGTTGTAGCACGCTATTGCCTCGTCCCATTTCTCTTGCTTCACAAATGTGTTGCCCTGAAACAATTTGTTGAATCAATAAATAACTGCAGTGTTGTTGCTGTTATTGCTGTTGATAACTAGTAGCTTAGCTGTTTTAATTCATCTTGTAAAACACATTGATAATTTCTAAACAATATCATAATGAACACTGATATAAACTCGAGAGACGGAGAGTTTTTTATTCAGGTGTTCATAAAGTATTAAAGATGAATTGTGTAAATAGATAGCATTGCATTTCACATCAAATAGAATAAGCGATAGACTATTGTATATCTCCCCAACTTGATAACTAGTTTAACTTTTTAACGAGTTTTAACTTTGCTATAACAACCTATCACATACATTCTAATTTTCTAAGTACCATTTTGGAATATTAGTTCAAAAGAAAACCGTCATCATCTGGCGAGCATTTTCCTTAACATGTTGGGAACAGCTCCCAGTAAAACCAGATGCATACATGTGGAGGAATAAGTTCCTCGGTCTCTGCCAAGATGGTCACCCATCCAACAGCACTAAATGTTTCTGAACATTACCATCAATCAACCTGTGCGGCTGATTACAATAGCATAAACAAAACAGATCATTATAACTTACCCTCTCCTTCTCATACTGGGCTTCTTCCTTGAGTTTCTCCAGCTTGGCTTGCTGACTCTTCTTGCTGTCCAGAGAGACGGGTCCTACGTCTGCCATGTCTACTTCCTCGCAAGCCTTGTCCTGGAATTATAATATAATAAAAACTAGATCTAACTCCAACCACGTACTCAAAACAGCAATGGGCTTAGCATAGTGTGAGCTCAGGCTTAGAACACGTCCGTACTAGGCGTAATGAAGACGCTCGGAATCAATTAGTGACGGCCGCTGAGGTGCTCTCACTCGGTGCATAGCTGTGGGGATAACATAGCTATACCTACATACACGTGTAAGGGGTCTGTAATAGAAGTAGGTATTAGATTATGTGTGAAGGTGAAGGCTTTTTCTGCAAAACCAAGTCTGATAGTTTTGTTAAATAATAAAATATGTTTGTAAAGGCTGCGAAACTACTGAACCGATTCGAAAATTTATTTCACAGTACGGAAGCTACGAGCGTGAAACCGCGGGAAAAGCCGTTAGTATTAAATAATACTTAATTAAGGATGCTGAAACAGAAGTCGACCCGCCAACCAGACATAATTTTTGTAGGCCTGAAGACCTTTTAAGTCTTATAAAAAGAAAACGTTTAATACTTCGATTAAGAATCTGTGGTTGTTTTTCTGCCTTATTCTCCCGAGACTAGACAAAATACTTGAGACCGTCCTAGTAGGTACCCAACACCTCAATTTTACAAGACCAATTCACTCCAGCACCCTTGAACAGAGTAGGTACCTATGTGGGAGGATTATCGAGATCCCGGGAGGCACTCCACTCGAAGATGCGTCGGAATCAATTAGTGGGACCTGTTGAGCTCAGTAAGTGTTCAACCCTAAAACGTAACTATTTTGAGAGTTTACCTATTTGAAGTAAGGGGTTTTAATGTGGTTAGAACTCTCTATAAGGATATAAGGGAAAGTATACTTAGGTATCTTTTTAGTTAGATTGTTACAACTTAAGATAAATTATGGAATCAGGCGTTATTTTGCGGAAACCCAAGACATTAAGTGGGTAAGGAAAAATATTGGTCAAGCGGTCGACGAGTCAGCAAATTTAAGTTAAAAATCATTTATCCAAGATCGTCGGATCGTTACATTTTTTTAAATAAAAATATTTTGATACCTGACTGCCGAAACTTATATTTGATCGTTTTCTACCAACTTTTTCAAATACCTATTCAAAAAACTTGAGCTTTCACCAACCAGAGTTCGTTTTCTCTAGACCTTTCATCTGAAAGAACTTGTTTGAGATAGGACTTCATAAAAAGAAACAAGAAAAATATAAATTCATAATCTTTATTGGGGCTTAAAATCAATCACAGAACTCAAACGCTCCTTCGCACCATAATTACAAAAAAAAACTCATTCCATCACAATAGTGACTTGAACAAATAAACAATCTAAAATGGGTCAGTGGCATAGGACCCCACTCTTCGAAGTATCTGTAGCCGACGCCCCGAAAATTGCATTTAATTAACCGAATCGGGGGCTTCGGCCATATGTGCTTCGATCAATGGGGGCTTAGGCCACTGACCCTCTAAAATAACACGCAACTTTTAGAACTTGGTAAAAATAGAATAACAACTAAGTAAGAAAAAACTTCGTAATTTCTATAATTTTTCGAAAGTTACCAATTTCTGTACCTAGTTAAAAGTTACGTGACTTAAGTTATCGATACTAGAAATAAGTGGATAAAATTAGTTCATAACAACTTAATATTATTTTGATGCGTAAATATAATTATACTACTCTTGCAAGTTTGAAGCTATAAGTTAATTGATTGTGGTACTATTATTATTAAGTAGGTATTAAGTGACAAAAATCTACTTAACTTCAACTAGGATTTTATGAACATGTATTAAAAAAGTAAAGTATATTTCGTGTGTATGCCCCGAAAAATATTAGAGTATAATTACAAAAATTGCAGTTATTGAAAATAACATAGAATAAAAGAAAAACAAATTATTAAGAGCTAATCATTTATTAACAAAGATTTTGAGCAAACGCCAAAATTACGATTACACATTTTTATAAATCTGTAGCTCATAAAATCAGAGAATTATGTACTAAGTCATCGAATTAAGTTTGTTTTGTGTAATATATTATAATTTGATAAAGTTACAGTTAAGATTTTGAGAAATATTGAAGGAAATGACTATTGTCCATTATATGTTTACGTTAATAATAAATTGTGTGTTCTTAATAACTACTCCACTTGTTTCTAGCACCTGGCCTATGCGCCGTGAATGCGCTTGAGAAATTACATATATATAATTAGGTTTTTGGTATTTTATATGTTTTAAGACAGGAATATTTTTGAAAGTTTCGGAGAATACTCCCAACTCAACATACAACTATTAAAAATTATTTTAAATATTTTTTGTAGGTAAATGCATTTTAATACACATAGTTTTGAGTAAATTATAGATATAGTTATCGGCACGAATCTTGAGCTCTGACCTACATCTGCGCAGAAGTGATTTATTAGCAAAGAACCAATCCCGAGTGACGGCTATGACGCGATGCACTGCGGGCCAATCACCGCTTTAGCCCGCCCCCGCACCTCACTCCATACCACAAAAGGGACCCAATAAATTACTTCTGTGCAGGTGAAGGTCAGAGCTCAAGATTCATGCCGATAGCTATACATATAATTTTATTTTCGCAGACATTTTAGTTCTTAGTTTTGTGTGACGAGACAACAGTAAAACAAAAATCAAACAGAAATACCTACATACGTAATTTCTCAAGCGCAGTATGTTTAAATCTGTAAGTATCGTATAATATTGGTAATTATGACTAATCAACTATAATAATGATGTGTTTAGAGCTCGTATTTGTTCTTTAAATCGGCGATCACCTCGTCAGTCGTGTTCTCAGATGTCTTGCAATATTCTAACACCTTCATTAACTCTGGAAAGATGTATATAAGTTATGTTAGAGAATAACAATAGAATTTCAATATAATTTAGGTGAAGAGATGACTGAGAGAAGTAAAAAGCATTACGATAAATAAAGCCAGACATGGCCTTCAGTAGAATGCACAGTAAATAAAGGTGCTATCTAACGCAAAGATTTTTAAATCACTCCATTAGTTCCTGAGATTTGCGAGTTCAATCAAATAAATAACCATACTCTTATAGTATACACATTGGCTATTTCTAATAGTAGGTAAAGTTTTTAAATAAAACTACTCTTACAGATTTTATCGCGGTTCCATTAATATTATTTAATCCCGACGTTTCGGATCCTAAATAATAATTTCGGGTTAAAATAGTTTTATTTAAATAGTATATTTTAATTTGTAAACCCTCCCAAGATTAGTGCCCAAAATACAGGCTTTGCCTAGTTTGGGGCTATTCATAACAGAACATGTACTTTTTTGGAAATAAAATTTCTTTTTCTTATACCTAATGTTCGCGTAAGTGTCAGAAATCAGTAATTATATGAAAGTAGTTACAGCTGTCAAAAAAGACTATCGGTGTGAATAAAATGTTGTTCTCGCTGTTTAAGTGAAGTTAAATAGAAGAGCAACCTGCATAATGGTGCTTTTAAATCGCTTGCTCCGGATTCAGCAACAACTTTGCTCACTTGTAACACAAAAAACGATTACAATATACTCACTCTGTTTATCAGTATGCGAGAGGAACATAGCTAGCGCAGAGAATCTCTGCACCGTGGTGAGAGCCAGCAGGTACGCCGTGAGCTTGCCGCTGAACTGCGCCGGGAACGCCTCCAGCATGTGTATCACGTCAGATAGGATGGAACTTTCTAGAGCGTTCGCGAATATCGACGGGATCTTTGATGGTTCTATTAGCTGTGGGAGAAGAAAAAAAACTTAACAAATAATAAAAGAGCTCGTTGGTAAGGGAAAGCCACGAGAATCAATCGACCATCCATGAGTAACCATCTCGTCATGACGAATTCTTCCGTGTTTCAAAGAGTACAAGTAACTGTCGGTACCGGCCGTCATGCAAACTTCTTTGGCAGTCGTTGTGGGTAGTCTGACAACCAGTCTTACCTAGGGGTATGGCCCGAGTAACTGGGTTAAAGAAGTCAGATAGGCAGTCGTCCTTGTAAAACACTGGTACTCAGTTATATCCAGGTAGGACTGGAAGCCAACCCCAATTTGGTTGGGAGAAGGCTAAGCAGATGAACTTTTTTATTTTAACCCATTCAGCAGTTTTACCATGAGTAATAATGAGTATATAACCAAAAACTCAGTTTCAATAAGTTATAAGAAACTAATTATTAGTATAATTGAATAAATTGTACTTACACTCCAATATTGACATTTGGCATCCCACTGATCCTTCAAATATTTCCATTCAGACATAAATTGAACACTATTGACTGGCGGCACGAAGTTCCTCTTTTCCTTCTCCGTAACTATCGTATCGGTGATGAGTTTCATCGATTCTGGACTAGCAATTACTTTGTCACCTCCTCCTTTAATATCTACTCTTTGTGCGGGAGTTTCATCAATTTTGTTAGAGTCATTATTGTTGGAATCTCCGAGAGCCATAGTGTCCTCAATTTCGATAATTTTGAGACGAGTCGGCGGTTTCTCTGGAGTTTTCTCGCCAAGTAATACTTCTTGAATCGGTATTGATTTCAATGCTCTCTGAAAAATTGAAAATTATATTTAAAGATGTAAAGTCTCGAAATCCCAAGATGTTCACAGATATTTTGTTCTGCAGCTGCAACCACATTCATGCACCCGTAATATACTTGCACCTTGCTCTTATAAACTACCTCCAGTGTTCAAATCCTTCATATCCTTCCAAGTCGAGGATGGGTAATTAAAAAATACTTCACCTTAGATCTCAAATGTGGTGGTTTCTTCACAGGCTTGATGACCATGATGTTCTCTCCGACGCCTTTCCTCCAATCATCAGCTGCAGGAGTGACGGGCTCCGGAGGCAGTTCCACTATCTTTGGCTGAGGCTTAGACTTGAAGAGCGGCTTGCTTTCCGCGGTGGGCGTTGTTGTGGGCGATGATTTTGATTTGGCCTGGAAATGTTGATATTAAATAATTTAATAAGGATTACGTCAAGCCATTAAGGTATTTTTAGACCATCTTTGGTTTTATTTACCTCTATCACAGAGGTTCTAAGGCAAATAGGTACCAACAAAGGCACAACTTTCTAACAAATTAAGTTATTCTTATCTTTACAAAGTAAATATTCTTCTTCTCAACAAAAATGACAACTAAGCTTTCCAAAGCAAAATTTAAAAAAAGTAAAAAGGCTCTAATTTAAATTCCGAAACATTCATTGCATTCTTTGAGTTCTATGCACAACTAAACAGGAATAAGAACTCCAAACAAAATTTTTATAACACAAAATACATCATTTAATTCACTCACCCCTTTAGTCCCCATCCTCATTTTAATGGCATCCAACTGTTTCCTAGCAGCCGTATTATGTGGTTCCAACTTGAGCACTTCATTGAGATCATGAGACGCAGACCGGAGTGACCCGAGCCGTTCCCTGGCGGTGGCCCGGCGCTGTAAGGCTTTGACATACGTTGGGTCTAAGCGGAGAGCTTCTGTGCAGTCTGATTCAGCTTGGTGGAGACTGGAATGAGATCGAGGTGTGTTTGAGAAATTGGTGCATAGATGATTTTTGTTTGTTTATTATGGTGATATAAGTGTTTTCTAGAACAGATTTAAAAAGTCCTTCTTAGATAAAGTACACTGCATCATAAAGCTTACATTTTAGTCTCAATTATTTGATAATTTGTTAGACAATTAGAGTTTAAATGAAAATTGTCCATAAGTATACATATTAGAACTTGTAAAGGCTGTAAGGTTTAATTTTAATATGTTTGTGAGGCCCCAAAATTACACAACACAGTTGAAAAATCCTTTCACTGTTGGGAAACTACCATATCCTCCAGTGACATAAGATAGAGTTTATCCAGTTTACGGAAGGAATTCCCAGTGAAGCAAGTGAAGTCAATTAAACAAGAAACAAAAATATACATGGTTGATTTTACCTGTGTGTCCATTGTTCACAATATCAATTAAAATCACACACACACACACACACATAAACAGCAAGATAATGTATTCACACAACCACATAACATTATAATGAAGAACATGAACCGTAATCTTACCTATCCTTCTTGAGATGGCACAAGCCTCTATTAGCAAAGTAGATAGCATCATCCTTCACGAGGTCTATAGCTCGGTTGTAGCACGCTATTGCCTCGTCCCATTTCTCTTGCTTCACAAATGTGTTGCCCTGAAACGATTTGTTGAATCAATAACTAAACCAGTTGCATAGGTAATTAATTCATGTTTTTGTTGAAGAACGCATTCATATGTTCAAAACTAGATGAGGCTGAGCCATACGGCAAATTGAAAAATCTTTTTTGAAAAAATAATCTAGGCAACCATCATGTGCCTATGCAGTCCACTTCCAGCCTAATCAGATGTAGAAAGACAGAGGAACTGATTATGTCAATATGGTCAACAATCCATGGACAAACCATGTCATCATCATCATCTCAGCCATAGGGCATCCACTGCTGAATATAGGCCTCCCCCTTTGATCTCCACAGATACCTGTTGGAGGTGACCTGCATCCAGCGTCTTCCGGCGACCTTTATAAGTTTGTCTGTCCACCTCGTTGGTGGACGTCCTACACTGCGATTGCTAGTCCGTGGTCTCCACTCCAGCACTTTTTCGGCCCCATCTGCCATCTGCTCAGCGAGCAATATGGCCTGCCCATTGCCACTTCTACTTGCTAATCCAGTGGGCTATATCGGTGACTTTGGACCATGTCAAGTGTTGATTTATCTTTTCAATCGATAAACCTGTGCTGCTGGTTTTCAGCCACCATAAAAAAACAAAGTAGATCATTTCACTTACCCTCTCCTTCTCATACTGGGCTTCTTCCTTGAGTTTCTCCAGCTTGGCTTGCTGGCTCTTCTTGCTGTCCAGGGAGACAGGTCCAACGTCAGCCATGTCTACTTCCTCACAAGCTTTATCCTGGAATTATTAAGCCAAAAGTAATCATTTCAATTCAAGATCATTAATATTTCTTTTCAACAAAGGCAACGGGCTAGCAATGGCCACTCAGCCATTGTGATGCTACAATGGCTGAGTGGCCGTTGCCTTTGACTAGATCAACAATGTCTGTGTTTGTACATTTGTATACTTCTTCATTCACAAACGTAGGATTGAATTTAGATGAAACATGGCAATAAAATATATGGTAGAGAAAGCCTATATACATTAGAATAACAGACAGGCTACCTTTTATCTGGTAGTGTGTAGTAGTTCACACATAATGTAAATTCCCTGACACATAACTGAACAATGTTATTGCTATATGAAAATAAGTTGTTTTTTAGAACATGATTATAAATAAATAATGGCAATAACCATAGATAAATAGTGACTTCTCGGCTCTTTTTAAAATGAAACAAGTATACTCACAACATCATACTTGTCCCATGCCGTATAGTCAGAGCCTCGGATCTTTTTCTCAGGTTTCTTTTTCGGCACCACTGGCTTCTCCTTTTTGATCTTGCTGCGGACTGGAGGCAGATCCTAACCTCGAAACAAACAACAAATTATTTAGAACTGCTTACATTAAAAACTCAATATTTTATGGTTTCTAAGATGCAATCATGACTTTTTTGCCAACGAGGATGACACTGAGTGTAAATAATGAACAAGGAATGTTCATTTGCTACTTTTTTGAACGCAAAAATGGCCATAACCTAACAACATACATGATCACTTTTACACAGAATTTTTCAACTTTACGCCAAAAATATGCATACAAATTACAGTTAACTATCATATTTATGTTCTAAATACAACATAAAGACGGTAATAGGTCTAAACCTGTTCGAATTCACCGTTCAAAGCAGCCTCTTTTCTTTTCATCTCGGCTTCCCAATTCTGCAAGTCTGTCATGTAAGTTTGTAAAGCTTTAACATTATCTCGGGCTTTTTTCTGTATTTCAAAAGCTTTTTCCATGATTCTTATCGGGCTTAGCACATTAAATTGTTACCTGTTAGATCAATAAAATATTTTCGGGTCGCACTAACAACGTAAACTTGTCAAACAAATTTTGATTGTCATGGCCACGGTCGTAACAGTTCGTATAGAAAAACTATGTACGGAGGCTGGTTAAGATATTTAGTTTTGAAAATTAACGAGAGGTGGCGCTTTGTTCAATTTTGTATATTTTTTTTCGTTAGCAACATTATAATGTGGTGTTGCTATCGACTGTTTGTCAGTTCTTTATACGCAAAATACTTACGTCTCTAACTTTGAAATAAGCTTTTTCTTCAGAAAAAAAAGAGGAATGCAAACTTCAAAGCATCTAAATCATAAACAAAATATGTCTACACATGTGATCTACACTTACTTGTTGTTACTTGATATTTATTAAGGTAGAAAATCGCTTTGGTTTTTTCCAAGTGGTTTTGTAAATTTTTGTGTGTAATGGAACGCATATATGTCATGGCGTCCGGCCGGTACCCTTTAAAAGTTGTTGATTGTGTTGTGTGGTGCGTTCTCCTGTTTTTCCGTATATTTGTGGCTTTTCCGACAACGTTTGCTTTCCAAAGGACACCGAAATCTCCGCTTTAATTTTACACCTGTGCGCACTACTTTGGACTCCGAGTTTTCTTTACGATTTGGATTTGACGATATGGGATCTCCGTTCAGATGTTGTGTTCGTTATTGCACTACAACTCGCAGTAAGTTTTAAATATACTATTTTAATGTGGACTTTCCCATTATAAGTATATAGTACAGTATTATAGGAGATACCGTAGAACAATAATAATATGTCTTCATTTACAGGTGATGATTGCAATGTTATTTTGCATTCATTTCCCAACCCCGATAAGGAAGAGGACAGATTTAGATCTTGGGTCTACTCAATTGGGGGAGATATTCTGGTTTTGGATAACCAATTTGTATTCAAAAACAGAAAAATATGCCACAAGCACTTCGAAAGTAAATACCATACAAGAAGTTCAAGATTAAGTGCTAATGCAGTTCCTACTTTGCATTTAAAAGGTACTTGAAATGTGTTTTTGCCTGAGTACAACTATAGATTTTTATCTATACTATTACTATATAGGTAACTATCTATACTATACTAATATTATAAAGAGGAAAGACTTGATTGTTTGTATTGAATAGGCTTCTAAACTACTAAACCGATTGAGATAAAATTTGGTATGGACATAGATTAAAACCCGGTGAAAGACTTGGATTGACACCCAGGATTTTTCAGGATGCGGGTGAAACCGCAGGCAGACAGCTAGTATAATATTAACAGGAAAGATTTAACTCAAAAACTACTGGTGTATCTACTTGGGAAACAAGTGAGACAAGTTGTTGCTGGATAAATACTGTCATGCATAGGATAGTTTTTATTTGAATATGAGAAGTAGTTCCCTTGGGATGTAGGTGAAACCGTGGGTGGACTGTACGTAGCTGTTTTCTGCAGCTTCACCCGTGTCCCGGGGGAACTTCTCCCCATACCTGGATAAAATATAGCCTATGTCACTCCCAGATAATATAAATATTTAATGGTGACAGAATTTTTAAAAATTTTCCAGTAGTGTTTGAGTTTATCCATTACAAACAAACAAACAAAGTTATCCTCTTTACAATATTAGTGTAGATGTAGACTAGCGCTATGCCTGTGAACGTAATTTGAATAAGCATTACTGCTCAAAACACTTTCTATTTATTTGGGAATGAGAAATTTTACTGCAGTAAAAAGTTGGCAATTAAATATGTGACCGACTCCACATTTGACACGATTTACATTTTGTTTTGCGTAATTATTACAATTAGTACTATGTTTTTAGTTTCAATTTAAACATGGCTTTGTAGCAGTTTCAACAATTATTCTATAGAGAAAAATGCCAACCAAGGATATTTTGAAATATCATTTATTTAGTAAAATATAAATGTGACTGACACTACATGCAAAGGAAGTTGTTTTCGAGAGAATTTTTAAAGTTAAATAACCTTCCTTCGTCAAAGATTAAAACAGGCACAATTTATTAAAAAAAGAATAAGTGCTTTATCAAAAGTTTCTAAAAGTATATGTATTTCATTTACAGGCATACCTTGTAAAAGACCATTATCAGATGTTACCAATGTGACCAGTTACAATCCAATATTTGCTCAACCTTCAACATCCACAGCAGGTAAGCCATAATTTTGTTACTGAGGTAATCTTGAAAGCATGTTAGTGTTATTCAGTAAAGTGAAAAAGTTTAATTGTCACATCAACTTTATTTTTAAAGTAGTAAGTTTTTTTATTTGATAGAGTTAATATATGATTGTTGCACTTGACTTAACATTGGTATAAAAAATATTTTGTAAATTATTTGTGATTTTTTCTTCAGAACTGGTTAACTTATTTTGGCAGGTCCACTTCATTCTGGTGAACCAATATCTATCAAGACCAGTGAACTTGAGAAGCTAGCAGAAGCAGGTAAATTTCTTAAAACACTTATAGTTTTAACTAGCTTCCGACCGCGGCTTCGCCCGCGTCCAGTTCGGTTATATCGCGTTTCCAAGAGAACTCTCCAAAAGTCCGGGATAAAAACTATCCTACGTTCTTTCTCAATGTCAACTCTATCTCTGTACCAAATTTTATTTAATTCCGTTCAGTGGTTTAGACGTGAAAGCGTAACAGACAGACAGACAGACAGAGTTACTTTCGCATTTATAATATTAGTAGGGAAGTAGGGATTTAACCCCTATTTCACCCCCACACTGGTAAAAAAAATAACTTTCAAAATGAACAAACGATTTTTTGTTTCTTATGACGTGATATTTGATGAACTTGTGTACTAACTTTCAACCCTTATTTCACCCCCCAGCTGGTCGAAATTTCAAAAATGCTAGAAAAAATGTTTAATGATTTCTTATCAAGTGCTTAAATATAAAGTTTCATGGTTTTATCTTTTAAAATTAAGAAATCCCATACAAACTTTCAACCTCTATTTCAACCCCTTCATCCCTTTTTTCGAAATAAAAAGTAGCCTATGTTCTGTCTCGGGGTCTAAAGATTGTCTGTACCAAATTTCATCAAAATCGGTTGCGAGGATTAAGGGAAAGCGTAACAGACAGACAGAGTTACTTTCGCATTTATTATATTAGTTTGGATTAAAATCAGTTGATAGGTATGGTAGATATATTTATTTTCTACCATCAATGTATTATTCAAGTATTCTATACAATACCTAGGCAATTTATAGAATACTTGGGGTGTTTAGGGTTAAACAATGTATGAAAATTGCAAATTTGATTGTCCATTAAATACTTTGCCTAGGTAATGTATACCATACCTGCTGGTTCTTCAGCAGTGTATATATATATATTTTATTATGTTTATACATAAATGCATTAATTTAATTTTTCAGATTTAGGCAAACCTGTAAAGACTTCAGGAGTAAAACATATTTCCCTAAAACAAGCAGCTGCAATGACAAAAAATGGTAAATATTTATTTCATAGATTGTATTAGTATACTATGTGGCGATAAGGTTATCACTAGGGAAATTGTTTATTTATTTAATACAATTATTAGATCAATAGTTAACTGTGTACTATTTTATGTGATACTGATAACATTATCGCTACACTGTATATTGCAGTAAGAATTTCAAAAATAGAGAATAGAGTTTTGGTCACATAGAGAGGAAGATTGGGCTGAAGTAGATTTTCCTCCAAAATAATTAATTGAAAATCTCATTATGTCAAAGTCGCACTTGAATAAGTTAAGTTTTCAATTTCTATGAAAGAGATAATTGACCTACCTTTAACAGGTTTTTTTTCAGTACCAAACTTAGCGAATCTGCAAAAAACAATCAAGAAGTTACAACAAAAGAAAGAAAGTTACGCCACACGACTGAAAAGAGCCTTAAGACTTTCTGAAAATACCACTTTTCAGAAGTGCTTACAAAATTTTCGACTTTGGCAGCCTTGTTTACAGTCATGCAATTTCGCGAAATTTCAAAAGGAAAAATGGGAAGAAGGTTCACAAAGGACGAAAAAATCATGGCTCTCAGTTTGTACAAACAGGGCCCAAAAGCATATAGATGGCTCAGTAAAATATTTATTTTACCATCTCCTATCACTCTGAGTCGTCTGATTTCCTGTGCTGGTCTAAGACCAGGAATCAACAAAAGGATATTTAACCAGTTGAAGAAAAGAGCCCAAAAAATGACAGAAAATGAAAAGTTATGCATTCTTCTGTTCGATGAAATATCTATTACACCCCATTATGACTATAATAGAAAACGAGATGCCATTACGGGATTTATTAATAATGGAAAACAAACAAACAGGAACATAGCGGATCATGCACTTGTTTTTATGTTAAGAGGGTTTGTAAATAATTACAAACAACCATTGGCTTACACATTTTGCAAAGGAACAACTTCCAAAGGAGATTTGAAACTTTTAATAAAAAATATTATTTCCGAATTGCAACAGTGTGGGTTTTATGTGCTTGCAACGGTCTGTGACCAAGGGACTACAAATGTTAGCGCTATAAACGAATTGATAGAAGAAAGAAGAGTTGATTATATAAGAAAAAATCTAAATTTTAAGCATCAAATATTTGAAGTCAATGGCAAGGAAATAATACCTATTTTTGACACCCCCCACTTAATAAAAGGGATTAGAATAATTTAATTACCAAGAATTTGAAGTGCATTATAGAAGATGAAGTTAAAATTGCGAAGTGGGACCACCTAATTAAACTTCATGAGGAAAATCTTCTTATAAAGGTATACGATTAATTAAAAATCTTACAGAAGCCCACATTGATCCAAAGAAAATCCCCAAGATGAAGGTTAAGATGGCAACTCAAATATTTAGTCAAACAGTCGCTACCAGTATGGGATACCTAGCAGGTGAGTAGTAATACACGCAAAGTACTGGCACGGGTCTTGAATGCTGACCTTCAGCTGCGCACATGCGAAATTTTGGGTTATACTGAGTTTACAATGCGAAAAGCGCCCCCACTCTACGCCGAGCGTTCAAGATCTGTCCCGATACCTATAATAAAATTTGTACAGATAAGTGGTAATTATACACTTTCCTGAGCCTAAAGTATTTACTAAAACTTGATAATGTGTTTGTTTATAGAAAACTAGCTTTCGTCAGCGGTTTCACCAGCTTTTGAGGGAACTACTATATGTTTTTCCGATGAAGGCTATATTACTGCCAAGTTTAATCCCAATCGAGGTTCCAAATGAGGTTTCTAATATAATAAGGAAAGATTTGTATTTTTGTGTGTTGAGTAAACTCAAAATTAGTGATCCAATTGAGATTAAAATTTGTATAGACATAGATTTAAACTGAGGAATAACATAATGATAGTTTTTATCAGTTCCCTCACGACGCTGGTGAAATCGCGGGCGGACAGCTAGTAGTCATTATACCAAACATGATTTCGAAGTTTCATAAAGCACCAATTACCTGATCACTAGTAATATGCAATACAAAGTTTCTTAGGGATCATTTAAATTAAATTAATTTTATTTCTACTTTTCAGATAAAAGAATACTTCCTTCGAGTGCAAAGATACCGCAGACGTATTGATGTTTTCGATCAACTTTTCGACTCTATGAATGGCAGTTTTGAAAATTCAAAAAAAAGAAGCGGTAAAGTGCTGTTAAAATCAGTCACCCCAAAATCTGATCACAGTAAGGTATGGGCGAGGGCAAAAAAAGTTTTAAAATCTATGAAGTTTATTGGTAGAGGAGGAAGGGAAGGTAGTGCCATCAATTACAAACTGGTTACGTACGCTGGAAAATATTGAAGTTTTAAAAATAAGGCATTCAATGAATATAATATAAAATCATTCTGGATGAGACACTTAAATCAAGATCCATTAGAGAATTTTTGGCTGTATACGGTCTCATGGATACAGAAATATATCACCAACCCCATCTGGCTTTGAGTCAGCTTTTGCAAGCTTATTAATAAATAATTTATCAAGTAGTCATTCTGTAGGGTCAAATTGTGAAGAAGATGACTGTAAAATTTTTCAATCAATGGACTACTTATTAAAAAGGAGGATATTAATGAACTCACAGAAATAAATGAAATAGATATCGATGATATTAATTGCGAAATTATAGATTTTAATGAAAAAAAGTAATCCAAAAATTATAAGCCAACTCAGCTACGTAACCGGCTATGTAATAAAACAGGCAAAAAAATGTATTTAAAATTGCAAAATTGTAAAGCAATTTTATATTGTAATGAAGAAGAAGAACAAGAAATAAATGAATATATAAAAATAAGAGAGTACTCTTCGTTTAAATCACTCGCCTACCCTTCCGAAAACACAACAAAACTATTCTCTGCAATCCAAGACGTAGTCACTTATATTTTAAAAGGAAAAAGTGATATGCCTCGCATAAAAAATTATATAAAGACAATTTTGTACACAGTCATAGATTTTAGTTTTTTGACTTGCCCAGACCACAAAAGCGAGTTGACAGATTTTTTATTTGACTTTTCTTCAAGATTTTTTATAAATAACTGGTGCCGGGATGTAAATTTGTTATTAAATGGCACCAGGACAGAAAAAGATGAAGATGATAGCATTAAAGAACGGGCTATTACTTATTATAATAAAAGACACATTATCAAATCATAATAATGATTGTTTTATTTTTTATTCCCTTAGAACTTTTATACTGTGTTCATCTACCGTTTCTCTGTACTGATAATTAATATTTTTCTGTACTATCATAAACATCAGTTCAGACGAAACGGTAGATGAATTCAGATTTAGGTAAGATTTTTGTGCAACAGAGCTATATAATGGTTTTGCTAGCTATAGGTATATACATAGCAAGTTGTAGTTCCTAAAATAAACAAAGGATGGCGCTGTACTGCATTGGCCACTGATAACTCTATTCTTGTAATGTACTCTGTGGTCATGGCAATTCAATATCAGTGTTGCCAGATGATGATCTAGCATTCTCCCCAAATCTCACCCAAAATCCCCCCAAAATGTTAGTATTTTGAGAAAAAAACCCCCGTAATTAGAAAAATATTTATTTAAATACAACCATTTATAATAATTTAGCAATTTTGCTTCCATGACTGGATCAGCATCCTTACTTGCGTCGTCGGCTGCAGTTCCATACATTTTCTCCGAGTTAAATCTCTTGAGCATCTTTGAAGTTACTTTAAAATTAACACAACCTTCCGGCATTGAATGTCTTACTCTCAAAATAGATTAGGCCGTGTTGATGGCTAATCTGTTTCTCAGTATGTCTCTAATAATCGCAACTTGCGAGAAAGCTCTTTCCACAACCGCGTTAGAAAGAAACAGGCAACGACAAAATTCCTAATGCCAATTTGCACATGTCCGTAAGTTTTATCACCAAAACTGAATTTTTGAAGCCATATGCCATATGTGTATGTTTTTTTGCGTGGTTCTATCATTCTATGGTGCGTTCAAATTAAGTAGTGAGTAATTTGGTCGCGTTCAGTCATAAAACTTTTTCGAAAAATCCTCCAACTCCCTCCAAGCCAATTTTTAATCCCCCCACTGATCCCCCCAAAGGATTTGTCCCCCCAAAAAATCCCCCGCGGGTAGAAAATACCCCCAAATTTGGGGGGAATCCCCCCAATCTGGCAACACTGTTCAATATGGCGCGCCGTTGCAAATTGCGTTCGGAAGTGTGAAGAAAGAAAAAGTGCAAGTTTTCATAATAATCTCTAAAAACTTGGTACTTTAATTAAAATATTACCTATTTTTAATTAGATTATTATTTTATTCTATTAAAACAAAATGGTTATTATAAGAAAACTAAATGATTGATTGAAATAATGGCAGTTTTCGATGAAAAAATCTACGCAAAAGCCATTTGGTGTGAAAAGAAAAATAAATAAAAAATAAACTTTAATGGCTTTTTACAATTATTTTGAGGTGTTTCGGCCAGTAAAGTTTGTTTAGCCTTCTGCAACTGAGGTGAGTTTATAGTCAACATTCGACTGAGGTGTAGTCTGTCAGGCGTCACTATATACAGCATGATTCGCGTATAACTTTCAAAATTATTAGAGCTCTAGTTTTATTTTATGATTAATGGGTTTATGTATAATGAAATAAAAATAAATAAGCTTTCTCAAAACAAAAAACAAGTTTAGGATGGAATCATTTATTGAGATCAGTATTTTCATTACTTTTACGCTTAAACTTACAAAACTATTACAAAAAAAAACGAAATCATAAAACTTCTATAAAACTGTTCATTAATCTTTTAAGCATTATCTTACAGCTCTAAAACAAAAAAATCAACAAGATCTAACGGTTCAATTAGGCACAAATCAATCTCAAAGTTAACCTTCAATCTAAAGCGTAAGATTACAGTCTTGACAAAGTAGAGAAGAACATTGTAGACAAATTGGCTTTTTGCATGCGCAACAGTGGTACCTTGTTTGCCTCTTTAATCTACTGAGGCATATGCTACATAGTTTCCTTCCTGTAGGACCTGGTAGCTGAGCCACGGGTGGAGGGGGAGGCAAATCATTGCCTAAAACTCGCGTTATAGTAAGACGGAGTTCTCTGGGCAATCTGTCATTATAAACGCGTTCTTTTAACCCAGGAAGAACCAATTCTCTTGCCAAAGATAGTAAAAAGTCTCCTCTTCGCACCTTGGTGCCCGGACAAGAACTTCTTAGACCTTCCTTCTTAGACCATAGAAATCCGTTTTTTTAACCATCCTGGTCACCACAAACTAAAAAGCTGAGGGGCTCCTCGTCTTCGGAGTTAAGATCACTCTCACTCGATTGGGTATTCTGTTCCTCGAGGTCTTCGTTTTCCTCTTGCTGTACATTTTCTTCCACATAGTTAGGGTCTTCTACCGAATCATCAAAGTCGCTAAACTCGTGTTCTTCTTCGAATTCATTAAGCCAATCCTCAATCTGCTCATTATCATTTGTATATCTTCCACTGCTGTCTCGTTTTGGTGCCCTACTATCTGTGCTTTGAGTCGCCATCTAAAAAAATATGAATGTTATGTCTGAGAGACACTATACTGTTACTGATGAAACGACTCACAGACACTATGAACCTAAAAAGATATTGGTGAGGTGACGTCTATCAGAATCAACGTTTATTGCTGTACTTACGTCTGTAAGACACCGGCTGTCGATAACTCCAAACGTACACACCGCAGCGCTGCCCGCGCCTCACTGACCGTTAGCGCGAGCCGTTGCAGGAAGGTACTGAGCGAGACAGAGCTGCATCACGCCATATTACAATTTGGCGACGTGTTTTGTGATTGGTGGTGTCCGATAGACTACCACCTCAGTCGCAGAAGGTTAGGTAGTTTTTTTTTTTGGAAAAAAGGTTTGATTATTTTGTTAAAAGTAGGTATGTTTTCCAAGGGCTTTGAAACTACAGGACCGATTTGATAAATCTTTTGGGGGCGACGTCCACGACCTTAAAAAAAAAATATTTTTTTATACCTACGACCTTAAGCATAAGAGTTTCTTTAAGTTTTATAGATCTTTCAATTTTTTTTATGTGATTGCCCTTCAGACCTTGACCTGCGTACAAAGGTAACCTCAATGTACTTACATAGTTTTAAAACCATAAATTAATTCAAAACCCATAACAGAGTAACACAGTGCACCAAACCAATCAAGTTTTAATTTTATTTTATAACGAACGCGTGCTTTCGATAAATGGCTTGATTCAGTACCAGAGTGTCAAGGGCACTCCCAGACCTACTGATGTTCTGTAGTTACATAAGTTAGTAGGTAAGTAACGTATCTGGTGATGACATGGCGAATCATATTAGTCTTGTGCAATACAAGTTGAAAGGTTTTAGGACAAGAGACCTCCCATTGTGATTTCTCTCTCTACGACACGGTACCTGCCTATATTTAAGTACCTACATGTCTAACTATTTAGATAGTAGGTCTGTACCTACATAAATGGCGCCAAAATGTCTGTAATGTCAAAAAGCGCGCTAAAACAGGTAGGCTAGTCTATGTATAGACAGTGGGTGCTACCTATCGACTGCTGTGCCTCTTTTAATTTTAACAATTTTGCTACTTACTCAATAAAAAAAACTTATAGCTTTTTTATTTCAGTCCTACGTTTATTTAGGTATTTGTACTGTTCAGAAGTTGGCTTTCACCTTTCCTTAATCTGAAGATCTGCTGCATGTGCGAGTCGTCAAATCACTAAATTCAGATGGGCAAAGTTATTTGACAAGAACTTATTGTAGGTACTTACTATTTACTTTTTGCAGATCATAAAAACAAGCTGGTGAAAAATCGAGACCAGTCAAAGGCCTCTTCATTAAGTTCAGACATTTTTTATGAAAAAGTCTTTATTCCAATCAATTTAGCGGATGTTTTGACAGAAAGCTTTATATCATTGTTGCAAACAAAAACATATTCGTTAACAAGGCAATTATTACATGTTTAGTAAAAAGCCAATATACTACAGAAAAGCAGAAGGTTCCGTATGGTCGTTTTAAATAACGAATTTCGTAACTTTTATTTTCAGTAAAAAAAAGACAAAGGCAGTTCGCGCCAAACTTTCTGATGCCTCAGAACATTGCGCGGAACGCTGCGCAGAAACCAATTTTAAGGTATCACCGGGTTAAAGAGTTGCAGTAGACTAGAAGAGGAATGGGCCATAAACACATTCCTACTTACGTACAAAAATTAGTGTTGACTTTTGCAAGAACTGTAATTGGGTTCGTATTATAGCATTGTTTTCAAAGATTAAAATGTGAGGATTCCATAGAGTCTTTAATTTCATTAAGTGTACACACAACTTTCCAACTTTCCACAAGGCATGCCGACAACCTCTTTGGCAACAAAACCACATAAAATGAACAAGCTCATCACGATTTTATCAGATCTTAATTGATTGAGTAATTAAAAAACTAACATCCTATAGCTTGCTGTGCAATACTTTGCTAAAAACGTGATCTGCTCGATAATTATGTATAAAAGTAGTCCTACTTGTACCTATAAAGCTTTTTAAACGGTTTTATTTAGCTTACCCTGTTTGTTTTATTCTTTCTTGGGTCAAATTTAGTAATTCAAATTTAAGTACCTTGCTGTTGTCAGATTGATCTGAAATTTGGTACACACCTTTAATTCCGATGACAATACAATATACTAATATCAATAACATTGTAAATCCAAGATGGCCGCCGGTACAAAATGGCGGATTACATATTTTTTCCACAACCCCCTCAATATGGGTATCAAATGAAAGGGCAACTCAAGTAGAATACTGTCAGCAACCCCAGCGGGGCCCAACAGGACCAAGGCCTGTCTGGTCTGCGGGATTGTCCTGGTACATAAAAGGCCTACGACGAAACACAACGGTTTTTAGTCAATAAGAGTCTGGCACTCCCTCACCGCTGCTGACCCAAATATAGAATGAGGAATATTCGGTAGGCATTTTCATTAAATACTAAAAACTAGAAAATAAAAAATTTGTAAAAAAACTTTTAAGTTAAACGGTTTTATCTTATGTGCACTGAAAACTAGAAAATAAAAAAAACTGTTACTTACCTATAAACCTACATAGGTGGTCCCGGTCATATTAGACTAAAATAAAAACGTGGGGCCCTCTGAAATCCTACCTATGGCAAAGCGTATCTTTATACTTTGGTAGATCGTGAGCTCGGCGTTCGCTGGTGAAGCCGCTACGGCTGATTTATTGATTGTCAAAATCTCCAGTTACGATTATAGTAAGTAGAAATCCACACCTATTTTACCTCAGAAGAAAGTATTACAGCAATAGTTAGGTAATGGGCCCCACGTTTTTATTTTAGTCTAATATGACCGGGACCACCTATGTAGGTTTATAGGTAAGTAACAGTTTTTTTTATTTTCTAGTTTTCAGTGCACATAAGATAAAACCGTTTAACTTAAAAGTTTTTTTACAAATTTTTTTTTATAAAATAATTTCTTAACATCATCACTTGCTTGTCCTAATTACCTATAAATATTTTTATTATACTTTGGTACCTATTTTGTAGATTTTAGAAAGAAATTCAATATAATTAAGTAGGAGGGGGTAAGGGGAGAACGGTTACTAAGATCAAACACCGACCCAAAAGTCAACCTCACCTGCACGCGCCGTAGGCGGCGGTGGCCGACAGGCAGCCGTGGTGCTCCCTGCTAGACAACAGACGAGGCAATGGCGACCGAGCAGTGGCGGGATAACCACACACCTGGATACCGGGTGAGGCTACGGGGGCCTTGGGGTCAAATAACCCCTAAAAGAACCGATACAGAAGGCAACGGGAAACCACTGTATTAAAAATCCCAAGAGAATCATGGAAATGTCAGGAAACGAGATTGTGTTGCCTAGTGATCCGCGTAGCGACCGGCGCCATGACTTGTCCGGGAAGCATGGTGTGAAATCGGCTACCGGCCAGGCTGGTGCAGGCAACCAGGCACCCCCTGGAAACAATGATACTGGAAGGCCAAAAATAAAACTGCGCAACAAGTTCCGCGTCGGTACCTGGAATGTCCGAGGCCTCCAAGCTGCAGGCAAACTTCGAATTCTTGAAGCGGAACTAGAGCGGTGCAACTCCACTATTACCGGATTAAGCGAAACTCACTGGAAGAACAGCGGGCACTTTGACACCGAGAAACACACCATTTATTTCTCCGGTAATGAGAATAGCAGCTTCGCTGGAGTAGCTATAGCGATACCGAAAGTGTGGAACGGTTCTGTTTTAGGCTATGATCCCATAAGTGAAAGGATAATGTCGATAAAGCTGAGCGCATCACCGACTCCGATTAACATTGTCCAGGTTTATGCACCTACTTCCGCCGCCAGTGACGGTACTGTTGAGGATTTTTATGCGCAGCTGGAAACTTGCATCGCTAAAGTACCAAATAGGGAACTACTGATAGTGCTTGGTGACTTCAATGCGAAGGTGGGCAGTACTAAGGCGGATATTAACCTACGTAATATAGTTGGAGAGTACGGGTTAGGAGTGCGGAACGAAAGAGGCGAACGCCTGATACAGTTCGCGGCTGATAATAACCTGACTATTATGAACACAGTCTTCAAACATCACTTTAGACGACTGTATACGTGGACTAGTCCAGACGGCAACTACCGTAATCAGATCGATTACATCATGATCCGATCAAGATGGCGAAGCTCAATATCTAATGCGCACACATTACCGGGAGCAGACTGTCTCTCAGACCATCAGCTGTTAGTGTCTACCCTGAAGATGAAGTTGCAAAACACAGTAGCTAGAAGAACAAAACAGCGTTTGCAAATACTGGACAAGGAGGCTTTTGCTAAAACACCCAAGATGGACAGCACATGTGGATGACCGATAAGGAGAACAAAACACCAGATTCTCTGTGGCAGTCTGCCAAAGACTACATTAAAATTCTGTGCAAAAGTCCCAACCGAAACCAGTTTGTGATAAGCGACAACATTGGATGTCCGAAGATACGTGGAGATTGGTCAACCGACGACGTGATGCAAAAGCCAACGGTGCCAGCATAAAAGAACTAAATGACTTGGGTTCCGAGATTCAAACTGCATGTCGCAGAGACAGAAACTCAGAACTTAAAAACATATGCACTGAGCTGGAAAGACACTCGCAAAAGTTTGAAACCAAGGACTTGCACATGAAAATAAAAGTCATCACGCGTCAATTTAAAGCCAAAACTTGGGCGGTGGAGAATAGTGCTGGTGAATCTGTTACCGACATCAAACTGATTGTGAAAGTATGGGAGGACTACTGTAAGTCCCTTTCACCGACAGTCCCAATGCAACAGACGCTACAATCAGTTATCCATCACAACGGGAACCCTGCATATTAAGAGAAGAGGTAGCTGCCGCCATTAAACATCTGAAGCGCGGTAAGGCAGTCGGCGTCGATGAAATACCCATTGAAATAATCAAGGACATGGGCGATATCGGTGTAGATATCATGCATATCATCTGCACAAAATTTGGGACACTGGAGAATGGCCAAGAGATTGGTCAAAGTCAGTCTTCATACCACTCCACAAGAAAGGATCGACGAAAAAGTGTAACAACTACCGCTTGATCTCCCTAATATCACACGGAAGTAAGATACTGCTACATATCCTGAACACAAGGCTGCAGGCATTCCTGAACAGAGAAATTGCTCAAGAACAAGCTGGTTTCGTGAAAGGAAGAGGTACACGCGAGCAAATTCTCATCTTGAGACAGATAATTGAAAAGAGTAGAGAATTTAATAAACCCCTGTTTCTTTGCTTTGTCGACTTTCGCAAAGCATTTGATACAGTCAAGTGGAGTAAACTCTGGAATATACTCCTAGAAATGGGTGTACCGCAACATCTAGTGTATCTCATCAGACGATTGTACGAAGACAGCACAGCAGCAGTCCAGGTAGATGGGGTTGACTCAGCCAATTTCAAGACGCAGGCGGGTGTTCGGCAGGGATGCATTCTCTCCCGTTGTTGTTCAATATATACACAGAATATATCATGCGCAAGGTGCTAGATCAGTGGGATAAAGGGATATCTTTGGGGGGTCGCATGATTTCAAATCTCAGGTACGCTGACGACACTACCCTTCTCGCTTCCTCACTACCTGATATAGAAAACCTTCTCCAACTTCTAGAGTGTACCAGTCTTGAGTATGGCTTGGCTATAAACCGCGAGAAAACCAAAATGATGATTGTGGATCGCAAGACCAATAATAGACCAGAGATCCACAACATTGGTAACTGTGCAGTTGTCCAGAGCTACATATACTTAGGCTCTACCATCAACAACACCGGAAGTTGTGAGGAAGAGATACGAAGGCGATGTGCTGTGACGCGTTCAGCTGTGGAAAAGCTCAAGAAGATCTGGAGAGACAGGCGCATAACCAAAAATACCAAGGTCCGACTGATGCGGTGCTTAGTCTTTCCTATCTTTCTATATGGAGCTGAAACGTGGACTATTCGTCAAAAAGATCGCAGCAGAATAGATGCGTTGGAGATGTGGTGCTGGAGGCGGCTACTGAGAATAAGCTGGACTGAACACCGCACTAATGTATCCATATTAAAAGAGCTTCACATCAAACAAAGACTTTCTTCGATTGTGCAACTAAGAACACTTAAAATGTTTGGCCATATCATCCGCAATGAAGACTCAATGGAACGATTAGTTGTGCAAGGGAGAATAGAAGGACAGCGTCCTCGTGGACGATCGCCAACCAGATGGACAGACCTCATAAAATCTGTAACATCAAGCTCAATTGTGGAGTGCGCACGGAACGCCACCAGCAGGGAAAAGTGGAGAGAAATCGCAAGGGCAGCCACCAGAGACAATCCATGATCACGACCACTCTGCCAAGAGTGTCCGATTAAGAAGAAAGAAAGTAGGAACATTAAATATTGCAGTTTAGAGTTGCATTAGCTGTAACAGGTCAACCTTGAACTTTTCTTAATTTATCTAATAATATAAGTTTGGTCCATTTATCAGTCTACCTGTAATAAATGCTCATTTAGATTCTACAAACAACGAGACACAAGGACAGACTTTAAATTACCTTTTTGGCACATTAAATGCTCTTAAACATTTCCCATTATTTTGGGATTCCAGGTTCCTATTTACCATGGTTTAGAGCGAGTTTATAAATCTGTCTTAAGGATCTCTAAACACCTATATCCTGATTATCTAATTGGCAGTTATCATTCCGTAGCTATTTATAATACAAATATTATAACATATTTGAGTAAAAAAATAACTATGACTTTTTGCATTCATCAACGTCCTTGATAATAATTTAGAATAAAAACTCAGGCGGAATCACGGAATATTGTTTCCATGCCGAAAACCACATAGAGGCTTATGCCGAAGTCCATCGCATCATCAAATCAACCAGTTTCTATATTAGTCCCAATAATGACAATAACTCATACCTACCCACTTTACGTTAGGAACCACAATCAACAAAGGATTGTCTTGCTAGGATGAATATCCCCGGACACAAGGACACAAGGTTACAGTTACTCTTACACTAAAAGATACAACTTCTTCAGTAGGTACCTAGGTACGTGATCATAGTAAAGAATCTTCCTCCGAAATAATTACCACCTTGAACTCTGCACGGAAGCAGATGACATTGTATAAATAACGTGATAATGTTGTATTGGGAGATTCCGTCAAAGTTGCGATTGTATTTTAGGTACTTTTTAACGAGCCTATTTTTGGCTTTGCTAATAGTAGCTTTGCTAATAGTAGATGAAAACTAAAATCGTTCTTACGTTTATTGAACTTGGTGCAGTACGATCTAAGGGTATTGTAGTAGGTATGTGCTACGAGTACGGCCTGGACGGGCTGGGCTATAGTTAGAAACCAAATCGCACATTGAGATTTGGTTAATTTGGCACATACAGTTAGCCATCATTATTGTCGTTGAGCTGATAGGTACTCATTGCTATAAAGTTATCAAAGTAGTCTCTTACCATGACCAAATCCAACATCCGCCACAAATCTTACGCTAACAATTATAGAGCAAAAGTAGATCTTAAAAGGTCCTTTCAATAATGAGCTTTTAAATAAAACTGAAACGTTCCCACGATAAAATTTTGCATACATATAAATAATCTTTAGTTATAGCAGTAATGAGGTTTGAGGACGTGATTCCAATCTGACGGAGATCTGAGACGGTTGTGTCATTGGCTTATTACCCGACTGTTTACTAGGACTTTATGTACTAAGGTTTGAAAGTCGGCGCTAAGTGAAAGCCTTTGAAGATATAAAAAAAGATTTTTGCATATTGTCAAGCTTCCTTTGATATTTTTCATCATCATCATCATTCTCGTGCCCTTATCCCATTTTTTATGTGAGGTCGGCGCATCATATTTTCACAAGTATCATTATTTCTAGCCATGTAATGCGCGTTGTTCCACGCTCTCATCAATGAAAAAAACCACAGCGGGGCCCACTAGGACAGAAGCCTGCCCTATTGCTGGAGCTGCGATATTGTTCGTAAGAGTTACCCTGGCCCTGATACATAGAGGGCTCAAGAAGGAACTTGGTGGGTTTTAGTCAGTAAGAGTCTGACAGTCCCTCACGCTGCACCCAATGGGCCCAGATTTATCACAAGCAAATTCAAAGGAGCTAAAGCTAAACTTACGTAATCTGCTGTAGTTCAACCATCAATGAAGTAAAGTGAGTGAAAAAAGCCACAAAACCGATTAGATCATAACAGTTTATTATCGGTCAAGATCCGGTTGTAACGATACACCCACTCAAGTCTCGTGTAAATAAGTATTTACTTAAGAATTATATCCTTGTTCATTCATTGGACAGTTCAGTTCATTCAGTAGGTAAATATTTAGCGGTATCAGGCTTTATTTCTTTAGAGTTTACTGAATGGATCTAGACGAGGTCAAGTGGGTAGGCAAAGAATGACAGTAATAGTAAATTCCTTAAATCTATAATTAGATAAACAATGATTTTACGTCCTACTAGTATTTTTCTCTTACTGAAACTTTAAGCACTGCACCTATAAGAAGAAAGCTGTCCTTGACAATATCTTTACCTTTATGTGCATCCTTTATGAGGTAAGAAAATTTAAATGAATTTTTAGAATCCTCCTATCAAATTGCCTCCTTCACCCCTTCACCCCAATAGTATCTTTTCTTAGAAATTAGGACTATGACTATTTTTACTTACTGAAAAAATCAATGCCTACGCAAATAACATCATACATACAGGTCACACATCTACAAGTAGGTAATACCTGACTACTATATATTTTTATACCTACTCACATAAGCACGGAAGTTAGTCAGTCAAGGCGATGTCAATGACCCGTGACCCGTACGTAACCGACAGTTGCTTACCTAGTGTACCTACTTGCTCCGGTACACTACTTTTGCTTTCATTCAGCTTATACTTACTTTATGGTAATAAAGAGTGGCATAAGCGTGACTAAGAACACATTAGAGATCATCATTTGCCTAGCCTTTTCCCAACTTTGTTGAGACCGGCTTCCAGTCCAACTGGATACGGCTGTGCACCAGTGTTTTACATGGAGCGACTGCCTATCTGACCTCCTCAACCCAGTTACTCGGGTAATCCACAGAAAGACAGAAATCTCGGGGCTGAAGAAAATTGTAAGGTGGCAAGAGTCTTGTTCTCTATTCCCGAGCCGTGCAATTTTGTTGAGTAAGAAGATAAGTACATCCATTTTTTGATGGAAATAGAAACATAGGTACTTTAACAGCAATACCAACCAAACCAGCGTGAGTCATCTAACTTTACAAACTTACAAAACTCAATATAAATCAAAATCTAGCCTCCACTAGTCTATTTTATATTAGCAGTAATTTCGGTACCATCTTTGACATTTCAGCAAGCGAACACGCAAGACAAGGTACTGCCATTAGAAAGATGTTAAAATAAGTAACTGCTTCGAGATTATTCAATAAACTTGTCGCAAAGTTAATAGTTTATGTGCAGTTTATATTTAAAGTGTATAAAGTTCACGTCCTTATTCTAGACTTATGATTCAGCTATTTCATCCTCCGAGCCTTTTTCCCAACTATGTTCGGCTTCCAGTCTATCCGGATGTAGCTGAGTACTAGTGCTTTACAAGGAGCGACTGCCCTATCTTACCCCCTCAACCCAGTTACCCGGGCAACCCAATACCCCTTGGTTAGACACTGACTGATTGAATGATTCAGCTATGTACTAAAATTCTTTCTCTTTTCATCATCTGCCTAGAGTTTTCTTAACCATGTTGGGGACAGTTTCCAGTCTAACTGGATGCAAACCACTTCAACTCATGATTTCAGGTTATAGAATTGGATCGTTGATTTTATATGGGCATGCAAAAAAAAAACACATTCAGAAAGATTATTACCACATTTAGCATAGTCGATGTAAAAAAAACTACCAAATATAGTCAATTTATATGCTACTTTGACATTATATTTAAAAGTCCCGTTAGGTATTACATAGGCGTTTATTATTCGGCTAAACTTGTCAGGCCACTGCCCATTAATTAAAACGACTTGTAAATTGATACCTGACAATAGATAAACATCACTATTTAATGTTTTTTGTTTTATAATAATAGGTATTACGCTTTTCGTGAATGACGGAACACAATCAAGTATAGTTTTGTTGAGTGGCGTCATAATTATATTATTATAAAAATAAATTGTAGTATCTTCTATTTTGGTTGATAAGGTATGGATGTTTACCATTCGTTAGCTTCAGCCAGCGGTTTTAACCGCGTTCCATGGGTTCTAATTTTAGGATCCCGAGAAAAAAGAGACTAGGTATAGACTTCCTCAATGAGGCTTTCTCACAATGAAAGATTTTCCAGAACAGCCAACAGTAGTTCCATGGAGTAGTGCATTAAGCAAGCAAATAAGTAAACAGGTAAACTCTTCAGCTTCAAGAATTAGGTACATGTAAAATTAGGTGCAGATAATCGAAACATACTCGTATGCCATCATTCACCAAAATTTTAACACATGACGAAATTACACAGCTTGATCCTTGCCAAGACAATTATGAACCCTGCCTACTACTTAGGTATTTAAACTGGTCAGTAAGTTAAAGCTCCCAGTAGTCGAAGTACCTGTGACCGACTCTCCCGATTCGATTAATTTAATTAAAGGCAATTTTCGGGCGTTGGCCACAGGTGCTTCGATAACTGGGGGCGTAAGCCGACCCATTTAAGCTTGGTTTTTCTACTTCATCTGCTATTCTTCTTGATCACTTCGAAAAAATACAACACGTTAATGTAGGTAATATTTAGTCCGGATTTCTTTATTTATTTTAGTTTCCGTATAAGAGGTTTTTTCTATGCAAGAACTTGTCTAAAACGATGTGCACAGATGATATAAACATATGTATGTATGCCCCGGATTGACCCTACAATCATGTAGGTAACATTTGAGTATGACATCACACCTCAACAAGCCTGTCTTGTAATGTCAGAATATGAAGATTGAAGTGTATTATAGCTTCCCTGTTTGAAACCCATGTGTTGAAAAGTTTGAGTAATATATATTATACCTTTACATATTTATTAGTTTCAAATGTTACACTAGAAAGTGTAACTTGAGAAATCTGGTGAATCTTCCTGGACATGGTAATTTAATAATAGATGGTTATTCGCTAAAAGCTCATGAAAAACACGCTTTTATATGCATGGCCTAAGTTACAACATTACAAGACCTTTCTAACAAGGCCTAGCCCGGCTATGATACAATATTCCATCATGAAATGTCTATACCTGTCTTCCGGCTTCATTATCAGATCATTTCGACAGTTCAATATTATTGTATTGTCATTAGAACTACACACAACTGCCAATTGTCATGATGTTATGATCATTGGAAGATGGTTAAATTGGTTACCTTAATTTCCATTCATCATCATCATTATCATCGTCTCAGCCATAGGACGTCCACTGCTGAACATAGGCCTCCCCCTTTGATCTCCACAGATACCTGTTGGAAGCGACCTGCATCCAGCGTCTTCCGGCGACCTTTAGGTATAAGTTTGTCTGTCCACCTTGTTGGTGGACGTCCTACGCTGAGCTTGCTAGTCCGTGGTCTCCACTCCAGCACATTTCGACTCCATCGGTTTTGTACTCTGCGAGCAATACCTCTGGTCTGCCCATTGCCGCTTCAACTTGCTAATCCGGTGGGCTATATCGGTGACTACCTTTGTAATTTCCATTACATACAGGACGACTGAATAAAAGGATGTCAATGAAATAGATGAGTCTGCTTACAAAACCTAATCATAATTTTAATTCTTGAGTTTCGCAATAGAATAAAAACTAAAAAAAAAAATTGTTTCGATCCAGAATATGGCCGCCGCCAGCAGACATGTTTTGGCTGTTTATTACCTGCACTATTTAATGAGATGCTCTCATTTCATAACATTTATGCGGTTGTCAATGATGCGCCAATAACATGTGAAATACTACTTACTTAAATACTTTAAGTTGCTTCCCCGTTTCACTTTGAGGCAACATATTATCTGTCTATCCATAAGGTTGAACAAAATTTAGGTAATTAAGGCCGGTTATATTTATTTTTCTATGACACGTGTATGACAACTTAAAAACTCCATGTGACACCTTCGTGAAAATCGACTTGTAGTGAAGAAAATAGGGTGAGAATCATGCACGGTGTTTAATTTAACATAAACTTAATATTTTTTGTGACAATGTATGAATAATATAATTAATCTATAGTGCCTCGTTAGTTCTTTGTACCAGAACATCTATACATATAATAAATCTGTAAAAAAACTGTGTCTGTACATTGAATATATTAAAAAAATAATAATTGGGTGGGGTTTAGAAACAGTAATGGAGCACAAATCCAAAAAAAAAATTCTGTCTGTATGTCTGTATGTCTGTATGTCTGTATGTCTGTATGTCTGTTTGTTTGTACACGCTAATCTTCGGAACTACTGGACGGATTTCAATGATTTTTTCTTTGTTGTATCAGTATTAAGCCTGGTCAACATATAGGCTATAATTTATCTTCGAAACTTGAAGACCTGATGCAGAACACCAACAGACCAACAAAACTATAAGAGATACCAAAATGGTGGCATAGCAAAAATTGTTTCATGTGATGAGCATTTTCAGCTGAGATAATAAATTTTAAGATCTGGAGCATCTGATGTGGAACCCCAAGAGCCCAGCTTCTCTGTACCATATACAGGTATGACGTTTTAGCAAAAGTTGTTCAACTTGATAAGCACTTTCTATTGACTTATACAAATTGAACATCTAAAACACCTGATGTGGAACCCCAGGAGCCCAGCTAGACTATAGCATATAAAGGTATGACGTTTTTGCAAAAGTGGTTCAATCTAATAAGCACTCTCTATTGACGTATACATATACATCGAAGATCTAGAACACCTGATGTGGAACTTCAAGAGCAATACTACTCTTGAAATGTATAGAAACGAATGTTATGAAATAGGTATGGTGACACAAAACCGACGATTATCCCTTTATACACTATAGAAATATGAACTCAAGGACAATCCCCGGTGGACGTCGTTAAAAAAAAGACAATCCCCGGTTCTGTGCCATTATACCATTGCTAACTGTGGATGAAAACTACTTGGGCTATTGTGATGGGATGCTAATGGACTAGGAATGGGGAAACTACGGGAACTATGGCACCTGCCGATGACAATGTATTAGATACATGTAAAAATTGCAGGTGGAGACTTCGCCAGCTCACTTACTGGGCCCCCGCGAATCAGTCACTGAATAGCAACAAGAGGGCAACAGGGACATGAGCGGCTGAAGTGTGAGAATACCTCGGCGGATTTTAAACGCAGATTACGCGCTCCCTGCAGGTCACTTACCACGAGGCATCCTCCGAGCAGGGCTACTAACCCTGCTCTAGCGACTCCACTCTGGACGGCCAAGCCAAGCCAGAGGCTTGAGACCTACCCCCGTCATGGTTCACTCCGACCGGCCGGAGATGGGGGCAGTATACTCTCCCTGGAGAACTCAGTATATATAGCCCCGCGGGGTAGCTACTCCCCGTCATCAACCTCAGATGTCCTGCTGTGCTTATATCTCATTATTATTGTCGTTATTATCTCAAGAGCCTTTGTCCCAATTATGTTAGAGTCGACTTCCAGTCACGATGCAACTGAGTACCAGTGTTTTACAAGGAGCGACTGCCTATCTGACCTCCACAACCCGGTTACCCGCTCAACCCAATACCCCTTGGTAAAACTGGTCAGACTTACTGGTCTGACTACAATGTTCAATGACAGCCGGAACCAACAGTTTAACATGCCTTCCAAATAACGGTCATTGGTATCCAAAATATACGTAGAAAGTACCTACATACGAACTTAGAAAAGTTGCATTGACAGGTACTTGCCAGACCTGGAATCAAAGACGCACGCTCATACTTGAGAGTTGGTTCTCTACCCACTAAACCACCACGACTTCCACTAAGTCACCACGACTTTGTCATCTATTTAATGTTTTTTACGTAATAATACGTGTAATATTTTTGCCACACACAACTTGAATGCGGACTAATTAGAATCACTACTTTTATCCCTATGGTCGCGTCTATTGCTGTTCAGTTCTCAGTGTTTTGTTTAGTCTGCTGTGCTTTTGCCGTTGAAGTACAAAAATTAAATATATGGAACGTTTCTAATGCGTATTCCGTTGTTTTCAAGTCAACGGGCTCTTAAAATTCAATATCAGACGATTAAGATCTTTGATTTTGCTGACCCCGTAGTCGCTGGCATAAGGGACAGGATCCGCGTACGAAGTCGCGGGCAGAAGCTAGTAGTAAATATGATGAACCTGCATGCTAGATCTCAATAAATATAACTAATTAGGCACTTCAATTTTCAGTCATTATAATAAATCATATAAGTAATCATCAAAAAGTTCTCAATGCAGAACCTTGTTAACATGAAGATGAGCAGCCAAAGCGTGACTACCCAAGGTTTGCTATCCTAATTGCGAAAACAATATACAACCAGTAGCAAAAACAATACATACAATGTTCAAATCATTGAACAGGACTATCAATCAATTGGTAACGTTTATTTTCCGATCAGCTTGTATCAATCGATCAATCAATCATTAAGGTTTCGTCAGTTGCGAAACTATACTCATGATGATCAATACAGATCTACTTTTTTAATGATATTGGTTAGAACCAAGACGTTATTTCTAATAATCTGCCTAGCTTTTTCCCAACCGTGTTGGGGTCGGCCTCGGCCTGAACGGATGCAGCTGAGTATACCAGTGTTTTATTTGAAGCGACTGGCTATCTGACCTCCTCAGGCCAGTTACCTTACAAATTCACTCTGAAAATAATTTTTTTTTTCCTTTGATTTATATTAAGTTGTAGAGATCTTCATTTTAAGAATTTTATCGTAGCTTGTAAATAATGCAATTTGTAAGTTTATTGTTTCGCAAACGCATTGTTTGAATCCGTTTTTTGGTTCAAAGTCAAAGTTCATGATAAAGGTTAAAAAAATTAGCAAGTCATAAAGATTTTTTAAGTTTTATGAACAATAAAAATACACATCTGAGTATTATACATGCTTGAAAAAACATACAATTACCTACAGTCTATGTTGTATCTAAACAAAAAGAAGAAAAAAGTTGTGTGTTTGAACTATTGGATCGATATGAAAAAAATAGTATAAAATAGCCCATTTTATCTAGGAACGCTTAAAGGCTACTATTTTTCCGGATATGCAGACTAGCTCCCATAGGTGAAACCATCGACTGTAACAGTAACATGCCTGCTAACTCAGATCAAAGAAACTTTGATCTTAGCCTGCTGAGTTATTTTTTTGCATGATATGCAAATTGCTAATGAAGGAAGTAAACATAATTAAATCTAAAAATAATTATCGATCGACTGATGATTGATTAATAATTGGGTCAAATCAATATTGATTTAAATTTTTTCTACTAGGAAGAGATTAAAAGAAGTTATGGTCTGAAAAAATATTTTTCTTAGACTGTTTATATTATCCGATCATTATCTGCTACGCCTTAAGAGCGCTATTACAAAATCGAATCGCTCAGGTTTAGGTAAATTAGACGATAGCCGGCAGCACTTGCGCATGTGTGCGTCTAGTTAAATACGCAACGCACACCTGCGGACCGCCACGCGGCACAAACAAACTTGAGACTTTGCCACTTTTATTTTCGAAATAGTTTATTGGTTTTATAGTTTATGAAATATTATTTGTACCGATGAATTTTATAACCTAGAATAGCTCGATTGAGTTACAATAAACAAATAATCGTTTACAATTTTTAAATTATTTAATCGACAACCAAACTTTTCACCATGTTTATCAATTAGGTATAAGTAATTGATTTATAAAAAAAACTAAAATCTATAATTCGTCTTCCATGTATTGTATCTTCATTTTCCTGCAACAATAAAAACCAGGAATGTAAATAGTTTATTAAAACAAATATGTCTGTTGCAAGTGACAAAAAATACTTACCATATTATTTGTACTGGTATCCGATTGAGTCTGACAATCTGATCGAATCAAAGATATCCAATAATATTATTATGCAACAGCGAAACTAACGACAATGACATTTACGTACATATTTCTATATAACCAACATCAAAAAAAGAGAACCCAATCTATAACATTTTCGCATTAGAATATCATGGGTTAATACTTGTGTATATTACATTTAAATCAGATCATTATAACTAATAAATAAAATAAAAATTCACTAGTATCAAAACGAGTTCGTTGCGCAGGTTGCGCTATATTTTTCGAGCTCCGGCGAGTTTGCGCGGCGCAACAGCGAGCGATACGTCCTCCCTCGATAAGCGCTTGGCGCTGACTAAAGTTGAACACCGCGCGTCACAAGATTTATATTGATTTTTGCATTGCAAACAAAAATTATTTTAAAATATTGTTTTACTTTTAAACAGACCAATTTTTTTTTTTCAAGCTTTATAACAATACCACCTTAATTATTAAATATGTTTTATTTGAATTTGGATTATACTTTCATAGATAAAAAATATAGTTTTGTACGGAAAATTGTCAGTAACTCTCAGTTTTATAGAATTATTTTTGGTGTATTACTGTATGAATTGTAATAAATTGGTGAAAGCAAGCACAAGTACAAGATATAGTTGTATCTTGAACATTTTTATAAATGGTTAAATTGCTATATCCTCGTAGTACTGAAGCATCAAAAGATTCCCAAAAGCAACATTTTATGAAACATCCTTTGCAGAGACAAAGATTTTACTGATGTACGTGGACAAATTAAAATATTTATTGAAAACAGCCCCAAGATAAATGATCAAACTTTCTTAATCTTATTTTTGTTTTTTTTTTGTGACTATATCCAAAGCATAATGACGCATCAAAACTCGTATAAAACTCGAAAATTGGTGATAGCCCTCTTAAAAGTCTGTCAAACGAGCATTCTTCAAACGTTTTAAGGATCACCTTTATCAAATGCACAATATGCAATTGCCACGTCCAAATAACTTAGATCTCTACTTACTTACATTATCAATAGAAACACAGTTCAAGACATATTGGTTGATACTTTTTCAAACAAAATCAGCACTTCAGTCATTACTTGCTATACTTAAATTAAACTTTCATTGTGAATATAACCAATCAAATATAGTCTTAAACACAAGAACTTACTGTTATTTTTTGTATAAACATTTTAGAATAATATTAATCAATGAGTTAGCGTTTGCGTATCCTTACTTGTCAATAAAGTCACGATATTTCTTTCCACTGAAGATGTTTTGAGAATGTGATATAAAAGAAAATAAAGCAAACTTTAACCTTCAGAAGTATGAAACATAATGGATCATACATAAATACCTTTTTAATGTTCCAAAATTAATTACTTTCGAATGGTGGAATAGGTATGTATATAAATTTTAATATCGTTAGTTTACTAGAGGACCATGTAGTTATAGATTTTTATTAATTAAAAAAATAGAAAAGCGGTTTTGCGATTCTAAAGAATACTTACTTACAGGATCTTTATCATGGGGAGCAAAATATCCTTAAGCTTTTTAATAACATCATATTTAACCGAAGGTTTTAAGCACAGATTAGTAACGTTTAGTTCTTTTCGTAAATTCAATTATCTTTAATTAATTTCATTTGTAACGCTTCTGCTGTGTAGTATCCTACACAGTTATCAAAATATCGTTAAAGGGTCCTTTTATAAGGATGCTATAAACAATTAATATAATTTAAATCAATTACTTTAAAGCTAAGAAAATAATATTTAAATCATCATCATCAAAATCATCAAGCCCTTATCATCGAATTCCAAAATGGCTGACAAATATTTTTTGTTTTCCATTCTATTGCTACTTACATACAAGCCATTTTCAAAGTCTTTTTTACTAAAAAGGCAATGGACGCTTATCAGAAAATTTTACCCAAAAGTATGAATGTAAATGTGAAGACATTATGTCTAAGATTTCATAAATAAACACGATTCGACTGGTTTTACGATCAATTTGTTGCCCAGGGGGCTTAACGATGACGTGCGAAAAAAATATATTTTAAATATGACAATTATTTATCCAGTTTTGTGCGTCATGGGATTGCGTAATATTTTTTCTACGAATATAATACTTATCTACATATAAGAGGTACATATTTAAGGGACATAAAAATAAAGACACACCCATAGATATTATTTACCTTTGAAAATTTTCGTTTCTCCACGAGCATATTAATTATTTAGTTAAATTGTAGTTAATTACAATGTTTGACGTGATACATATTTACATGACGTAAAAAAAATTCCTTATTTATACATATATATGTCACCGTAAGATTACAAACATCGTTAGATTACAATCTATCTCGAGAGATTGTAAACTGTCGAATTATTGTGAACCGTAACATCTGATTGCAATTTAACGCATTATTTTTCCCTATATTATAATCTATCGATGAGAAATTGTCAAATTGTCAACTGTCCGAAAGCTCTCCCTGATTCATCATCCTCCGAGCCTTTTCCCAATCATGTTGGGGTCGGCTTCCAGTCTAACCGGATTCAGCTGAGTACCAGTGCTTTACAAGAAGCGACTGCCTATCTGACCTCCTCAACCCAGTTATCCGGGCAACCCGATACCCCTTGGTTAGACTGGTGTCAGACTTACTGGCTTCTGACTACCCGTAACGACTGCCAAGGATGTTCAATGACAGCCGGGACCTACAGTTTAACGTGCCATCCGAAACACAGTCAATGGCGTCTAAGATATACTTAGAAAGTACATACAAACTTAGAAAAGTTGCATTGGTACTTGCCTGACCTGGGATCGAACCCGCGCCCTCATACTTGAGAGGTTGGTCCTTTACCCACTACGCCACCACGACTTACCATCTTACAAAAAGACTGACCAATCAGGGAGAGCTTTCGGACAGTTGACAATTTGATAATTTCTCATCGATAGATTATAATATAGCGAAAAATAATGCGTTAAATTGCAATCAGATGTTACGGTTCACAATAATTCGACAGTTTACAATCTCTCGAGATAGATTGTAATCTAACGATGTTTGTAATCTTACGGTGACATATACAACGGCTCAAAGGTATAGTTACCAACCAGGGTGCTATATTTGCGCCGTTTGAGGTTCTCTGCAGGAAAAAAAAGTTAACACTTGCAAAAAATGCAAGTGTTAACTTTAATTTGTCATTAAAGAAAATACTACTTAATTTGATAATATTCGACTAAGCGAACCCGCACACTAAAGACTAAAAAGTTGGCCCACAGTTGACTAGCTGGATGTAAATTATTTTTTTAAAGAAAATCTTGATTCTAATTAAAGTTTTCAGTCGATCTCATACCGGGCAAATACCTGGTCTTTGTAATGTGCGTCCTACCATTCAACTTCATACTGATTTATGAGCCCAAATAAACTATCGGCCGACTAAAAGTTTGCAGTATGTGAGATCTTAAACATACCGTCACGAGGATAATAGATGATTACAATTTCTATGAATATTTATTTAATACCGGTTCAGGCACGGCAGGGGTAATGACCCGACGGTGATTGGGTTCGCTGATTGTCATATGTTTTGTGGAAAATAAAACCTTTTTGCTAATCACATTAATGTGGTTCCGTAGGTATGGCGTTCACGTTTTACTGAATTTATTTAAAACAATAAATGGTGATGGAGTCTACCTACCTTAATCCTTTGCTAAATACAATGAAATTACAATTTTACAGATATTTTTAGTAGTTAATGCCTAGAAAATTGCCATTATTTATATCGAGAACTTCCTCTTTTTTGGATGTCGGTTAAAAACTGTTAATTTTCTAATTTTAAAAACAGTCCAAAAATAAAGGAGACCAACAATTATCGAAATGTAACAATCGCCACCATGTCCATGTATGTATCGGCACGCGCGCACTGTCGGAGCACGATAATTATGTAGTTAGCCGGTTGTTGCGGCGTGTTACGCTGCAATCGACGATCGCTAAGTATGTGAAGCGAGCTTATAATTAGTTACGCTTTATTTGTGGTCTGCAAATATGGTATAAATATTGCATGGGAAAAACATTGTACCGACCCAATTCACTGAATTTTTAGCCAATTTGGACAGTCGAAGTTGACAATGGTGACCAACTACAAACTACGTCGAGGCAACGCAAGCAATTCCAGAGAAAATACAAAAAAACTGCCATGGAATCCAAAAGTAAATAATCGAGTAGAAACGGAAAAGCTTTAAAAAAATATGCAGTCGTTACTAAAAAGTAAGAAAACCCATATTATGTGGCAGCTTAATGGTGACTGGATTGCGAATAATAAGCATAATATACATAATTTAACTACATAGGTGAGGATTCAATATTAGACATGTATGACATTAATTGGCAACTATCTAACAAGTGATAGATTAGTTTATATATGTTTGTAAACTTTATAGTTTTATGACAACCGTTTAATTAAGTAGCAAATTGGTGCCGTAAATTAAATATTAAAGTTACGTTGTAAATTATGACTTATATGCCATCTAACATGTAGTTAGCGTTTGATTTTAAGATGACCTTTCTCAGAAGTTTGAGCTTAAATCAAAATGCAATTTTGAAATTAATACTTTTTGCTGTCTGACAAAATTGTAGGTGTATATTTGCGATCCATGCAGCAAGTTATTTAATAATGGATCCTCATGCAAACCACTGATACGGTATTAAACATGAAAGATATTGACTGTTGCTGGGGAGTAGAAGAACAGCAAAATATAAAATTCAGAATTATCATAGCTGAACATTATAGTTCTTCACAATAAAATGCTGAGGAGTTCATAGCACCATATTTTCTGCTAAGTGAAAACTTAGGATGTGATGAAAGACAGGCATTTTGGAGGGCAGTCTTATGAAATTCTAACTGCCTACTATTTATTTCAATTTAAAACCTTTTGGGCCAACAGAACTCTAAAACGAAAGTGTATCGTATAAGACTGGACTATTTATAAGTTTATTTACTAAGAAATGATTTCCTGCAGTCCTTGGTTGACGCCCTTACAATTCATTTACGTATTTTTGTGATATTTAAACACGAATTATTTCTGGTATTGAGTTTGTTGTCAAGATATGCGGTAAGTCAACATAGTTAATCAAATATGTATCAAATTAAAAAAAAAAAAAAAAGTTAGTTGAAAGTAAACGTTGGATATTTTATACTAGTAGAAACATCAGCATTATATCAGTGTTGAAGAAGATGTTAAACTTGATTTTGATGCTTTTGTAAATAATTATTTTGGCAACTCTATAGCTCGAAATAATCCATAGTGCAGAAACCAAACTACATTAACCATGTATCCTGCAGAATGCACATTATTTTTTATTGCAAACAAATGGCTATCAAAAAGGTTACCTTTAAAACAAAATATTTAAAACCTGTAAAACAATCTTTTGAAATCGAGCCTAGCCTCAATAAATTAACTTCTATCCTAGACTTTGAATAGCAGATTATATTTCTGGGAAGTTGTAACTAGTCAGTGATTAATGTTCGCATTAGGATCGTCTGAACGATATCTATTGAACGTCTTGTCTGACTCTATTGTCTTGACACTCTTTTGACACAGGTATAATGTAATGGGGTATTCACATGTTAAGTGAAAATAATTTTGGCTAAAGGATGTTGATTTTATCTGGTACACAGGTTAAATTCTCATGTTACTTTTTCCAGGATCTAGTTATGAAAAAAAGCTTATAAGCAAGAAATAATATAACTGAACTGGGAAATATTGTGTTATTATCTTCACACAGACTTCAGACAGATTTTAAATTGCTAATTTATTGTTAGTGGTATTTAATTAATGTGTTAGAATCCATTAATTAATCATTAATATTAAAACTGCATAACACCTTCCGTATTAGGGCTGTATCGAATGCAAGTCATTAAAACATTGTTAAATATACATAAAAATCAAAACAAATTTGCCCCTGAACCTATCAATAGATACAAAAGGTCAGCTTCAAAGCCAGATACATAAATCCCTAATAAATATTTTGTGAAGTTAATTGAAAAATGGCATAAAGCATACATATATTGTTTATTACATATATGGAATTTATAACAATCATATAAAGGCGTAAACCACAAATTCGTTGGCACTTGAACTTGGAACTATATGCGCATCTTTGCCACGATAACTTTGCATCCCAAAAAGTGTGGACTACAGAAATTTCGACCGTATGTAGTTGAAAGAAGAGTTGCGAAAATCGTTGGAGGTGTTAGGGAGCGGCAAAGTTATGTATGTAAAATGATATAAGCACGTTTTTTAGAAGAGTTTTCAAACGCTATAAAAAGCAAAAGTTGCTTCATTGTACCACCAGTTTAAGTGGGATCAGCTGTGCACGCGCATCCCTCGAGAGGGATCAGGACGATGTTTTTGGTAATACTTTCTTTTGTGTCATTGTGTTGTGAATAAGTGCTCTTAGTAATTGTGTAACTATACAGTAATTAGATATTGGATAATTAGGACTTTTTTTATGAGTTAATTTTTTTTGTGTGTTTTCTGAATCGATATCTTGTGCTGCTTTCATCTTTTTTACTTAAATTGTGTACATTTTTTGCGTGTTTTTTTTTAAACATTACTTATTTTTATTAAACTTATTCCAATGTGAAATTACACTACTAACTCCAATTTTGAATTAAAAATCTTTTAAATTAGCTATTATCTCATAATAATGTACGTGTACAGTGCGAAGCTTAACTGAAAAGCCGTTACGTTTGAAAAATACTATTTCAGAAATGAAAATGACGATCTGATCTTAGTGTCCTATGAATCTGTCTAGAATTTTTAATTGTTCTGTTACTGTAGTTTTCGGTTGAGATAAATAAATCTCCAAAGAAAGTCATGAAGCATGAAGAAGAAATTATAATAGAATTTTCATTCTGAGTATTTTACTGATACGTCATAAAGTTCCTCATTATTAAAAAATACATAAAATAACAACAAAAACAGAATCATTTAATAATATTTACAGATTCAGTGGCCTGTTATAATCAGCATACATCAAAACATATCTACAATCAAAATGTATTTGTATTAAAAAATAATGCTAATTATGATTTAAATCAATTCAAGAAAAACATGACTTAACAAGAAATCAAAATATTTTTTCTCTGCCAAACGCTTTGAAAAAGAATAAAGTTGCGTTTAATCGTACAATTTGCGTGTTTGACAGACATTACTATAGAAATCTATCACTTCCGACCAACTAACAACTGGACGGATCTAATCTAGACAAAAAAGTTGCTCTAAATTGATAATTCAGGAAACACTGATGTTAAAAATATTTCAAATCCAAAATCTATTCTCTTAAAAACTGAATAAATTAACCCTTGATCAGCACTTATCTTTCACCCTTTTAATGAGAACACGCTTAATATTTATTTATCTAAAAAATCATTAATGGAAATGTCAAAGAAACGTATGAATATTCACTCAATTAATATGTAATCCAGTTTTTTCATTAAAAGCTTTAAAATTCCACCCACTCGCTTCGTTACTTAAAACATCCATTATTTTCTCATTGTGATAAATTGCGTGAATCATGACTCAACACACTAATTTAGGATTCAAAGCCTGATACCGCCTTTTGCTATATTGACAAATATCTAACTTAAAAAAGTGGTAAAACAGGACTATATATTTTTTACCTCATTTACATTATTATCACATGATGTTAACATTTGAACTTTGACATTCACATGTTTCTTGACGTACGCATCCTGTCTGTGAGATAGTCCATCTTCAAAACTGGACACCTCGAGGTTGTCTTGGAACCTTTTTACACAGACTTACATACATAAAACTGCAATCATGTTACGTTTTTTTCACGTCGTTTGATGCTATCGTATAAATCTTGATGCAGTGACAACTGGCACATTTTATTTTTAGCCGAATTCAGTAGAATATTTAACTGGTATTTCTACATGACTGTATCTTTAACCAAAGTATGTTTTCTTCACAGCTAATATTAACCGCTTTAGCGGCGGTATGTGGGGCAGCGAAGCTCGACACGGGCTACCTGCCGCCAATTTCGGCCAGGACAGCTGGAGGTAGCCTTGGCGATTTGCTGGCTCCCTTAGAAGGAGCTAACCAAGTCGCAGGTGGACTTCCCACTGGCAGCTACACTAATGACGTCCAAGGCGTGATTGTAGATGCAGCTAACCCTGGCAGTAGAACGTCAGGCCCTGAGCCTACTGGTCTAGGAGGACCTAGAGCTTCCTACGGTTCAACAGACTCTAAAGTCGGAGATGCCGCGTTCACTGGTTCCACTTCTGGCTCGGGAAGCTTTGGAGCCAACACTAGAATAGCGCCTGGCTTCGGATCATTTGTAGAAACAGCCGGTTCTGAAGCTGACAAAAAGAGCGGCAGCAACTTAAAGTTCACCAGTGACGTAGGATTAGAAAACTATAGCTATGGCTACGAGACTGACAATGGAATATCTGTTGGAGAAAATGGAGTTGCTTCAGGTGGTGTGCAAGCTCAGGGTGGTTATTCTTACAAAGGGGATGATGGCAAAACTTACAGTGTGACGTACACAGCTGACAAAGATGGCTACAAGCCACAAGGACAGCACTTGCCGACACCACACCCAATTCCTGAGGAGATCTTGAAGTCTTTGGAGAAAAACGCTAAAGAGGAAGCTGCCGGCCATGTAGATGATGGTGAGTGTTTCTATTTACTTAAATTATATCATCCTTAGTTGATTCTGGATCGATGTTGAATGCTAGTATCATCAATTTTGACTAATGATTTTTTTATGACACTTTTGAAACAAATGTAGGTGACCATCATAGATGCACTCATTGCGACTAACAACTGCTATTTTTGGTGTTATAATCACACACCGGCAGATGAGTATATAAATACATACCTGACTTGATATGTATAATTATGAATTTTAATTCAGTGTTTTGATGACTAAGTCTATTTTCGTGAATTTATTTAAATGCCAAATACACGTCTTCATTATTACTGATAAAATCGATTTAATTTAATTAATTCCATATCGATGATCTTTATTTTGCTTTTTCATTTACATAATTAGGAGACCCGGTTTAGCTTATTCTTCTTTCTCATCTGTTATTATTATTTTATTGGGAATTTCCTAAATAGAATGTTTGTACACTTGTAGGTATTTTACATTCATGCCAGCATCCAGTACTAAATTCTCATCAGTCAAAAAATTAACATAAATGGGATTGTGGATCAATTTATCCTTCTAGGCTTAAAACAGTGAAAATACATAATATGCCATCTCAATTCTCAAACCAACAATAAAAGTTGATCCCAGTTTGTTATAAATATAAAAATAATATTGCAATTTTTATGCGCCAAATGTCGTGACTAGCAAATTTACATTATTACATCTTTATCTTCACGAATATTGCATAACAATTCGATTTTGTTTAAAACATATATTTTATTGAAATCCTTACTACTACTTTTATTTATTTATTCATCTGTTATTGGAACTGGATTATTGTTTCAAGCACAGATATTAAGTTAACCTATTCTGTGATTGTTGTTAACATTATAACAATATATTAAGTTCCTGATATCACGGAAGTTTTAAGCGGAAGATTGGCGTCTGCCTCAGATTGCATACCAGTGCGTAATATTTACCTCACCGCATCATTCAAAATTGAGGTTTACTGTTATTGTAATTTGTATCGCTGTTTTTTTTTTATTTTTTCCTGGTTTAATCTTTTCAGTTGATGTCTCGTTATTTTTGTATTCATTGTATTTAAGTACATCTAGTTTTGGTTAGTGATAGTGACCTGACCTATATTATAATGTTGTTTTACTTGTAAACAAGTTCATTTTTTATTTCAAAAGTAGGTGTGAGTCACATGGACACAATAACATGTGTCAAAATATGTTCTCAAAAACATCAGTTCAAATATGAAAGAGCCGACAAATCATTACGTCAATGCAGCTCACCAAAAAACGTTTCATTCACAAATTCGGTGTCGTCACACATCTAAGGCTTTTGTGTGAGTTGATAAATGTTCCGGTGACATACGAATCAGTCGTTGACAAATTGCTTACAACTTTCATTTTTATTTACAGGCTCGTACGATGCGCAGAAATACAATGATGAAGGCGATTACTCAAGCAATGGTGACAACAATGGAAGGCCCACAGCAAGCGGCGGTGCCTCAACTGCTTCTAGTAGTGCGTACGCCAGTCAGTCTAGCCAAGCAAACAGACCAACATCTGGAGTACTCATTGGATCTTACAAACCCGAAGCAGGTTTGAGTCAGTCTGCACAAGGAAGCGTAGCCCAAGGATTCGGCCAAGTATCTGGAAACAAGGACCAAAGTCAAATTTCAGGACACAGCTCCTCTTTTGAAGCACAATTTGGACAGTCTGGTTCTCCTAACCTTCAGGCTAGCCATACTTTAGGAAGCTTTGGACCAGGTGGTGCAATAAAGTCTCAAACTGAATTTGAAAAAAAAACTGGAATAGGTCAACAGGGTGGTCAGAAATTTTTAGAATCAGGATTCGGTTCTCCATTAAGAATACCTAATTTTGAGAACTCGCCTAACTCAGCCTTCAGTTCCGCGGTTGCTACGGGATCAGGTAGTGCAAGTGCTTTCGCTTCTACCGGTAGTGTAGGATCAGGACTTAAGAATGAATTCAATGCTCCGTCAAACTCTTTCGGATTAGCTGGCCAGCAAGCATATGGTTTACAATCCGGATCTCAGTCGTCTGCGGGTGAATCGCTCTCTGTGCCATCAACTGCCACTGCGTCAGCGTCTGTCTCAGGCTCTCAGACTCAACAGCATACTTATCCATCATCTCAACTCTCAGGCAATTCCCCATCAGCTCACGAGCACGGTCAGTCACCGTCGAGTGCATCTGCTTCTGCTGTCGTATCTGGAAGCGAAAGTGGGCAATTAAATGGAGTTAACACAGGATTGAATTCAAATACTTTCCCAAGCCGATTTGGGGAAGGGCAACTATCTGGAAATTCCGCTTCAAGTGGTAAATATGAGTCAACGGGTAAACTAAACCTGAATTCAAAACCCAATGGTTTTGATTCGTCATCTGCTGCGTCTTCTGCACAAGGAGCAAATTCCCAACCCTTAAGTTCGGTAGCTTCAGCTAGCGTTTCCGGATCTTCCGCTTTTGGAGCATCGACTCAACAAAGTGGTTTTGAATCCCAAAAGACTCAACTAGGCAGCACTAATACTCAATTCTCGGGTGTTAAACCTATTAAACCTACTTTTGGTTTTGAAAGTAACCTAGGTTCAAGTCAAACTTCTGCTTTAAGCTCTTTTGGATCCAGCAACGTTCCTGCTTCATCAGCAGGTGCCTCGTTATCATCCCAATCTGGGTCAATTGATTCCACATTTGCGTCTAGTACTCAGAAACCCTCTATTACCCAACAACAAGGTGCAGATGATTCGTATTACTACAACCAACCATCGAAACCTTTTGTAATCCCAATCTCTAATAACCGCCAGCCAAACATCCCCGTGAGTTCTTCTTCCCTGCAGGGATCAAAATACCCCAGTACTCAGACTACGTCAACAACTGGACAGTATCAAGGCTCAAGCTTTTCATCAAACAACGGAATCACTCAAGCTGCTGTATCTCCTTTTGCGTCCGGGACTTCATCATCGTCTGCGCAATTCTCATCCCAGTCTAGTCAACTTGATTCCAAACCAGCTCAATCAACACAGTTCGGTCAATCATCATCTAGTCAACAAACTACTACACAATTTGGAGTCACTGGAGCTCAAATAAGCCAGAAACCTATTGTCCAAAGTCAAGCACAGTTTTCCCAGTCGTCTACAAGTCAAACTACTGGCAGTGCTCAGGCACCAACACAGCAATACCAAGGCACTGTTTACCAATACAACAAACCAGAAGTGACCCTGTCTCCCCAGGCAAACAAAGATAGCTCTTCTGCATCTGCACAAGTTAAGCCAGTCCAGGTGTCGAGCGACAACAGGTTTGGAGCTCAACAAAGTACATCACAATTTGGTACTCAGTCTTCGTTCCAGCAGACTCAAACAAATGTAGGTTCTAATGTTTTAAGTTCCCAAATTGGTCAAAAACCAATAGTTAGCTCTCAAAATACCGGATCAAATTATCAACAGACTCTGGTTAGTTCCGGATTACAGTACAACCAAAAACCTCAGACTGTTCAATCTAGCTTCACTTCAACCACAAACACACAAAATCAGCAGTTTACTAAACCACAATCTGTTGCTTTTGGAAACGCGTTCGCTCAAAACCAAAATCAATTCGGCAAGAAGCCTTCTGCTAACACACAAACCGGTTCTGCTTTCCAACAATCGCAGTTTGGGTTAGCTAGCTCTCAATTGGGTCAAAAGCCTCAAACTCAAGGTTCCAGCTTCTCTTCGACCCAATACCAACAAACACAGTTTACGAAACCTCAATCAACGGTAGGTTCTAGCGCCACTGCAAATGCATTCTCTCAAGGGCAGACTCAATTTGGTAATAAGCCCTTGTCAACCACACAAACAGGATCCTCTTACCAACAATCACAGTTTGGATCTGCCGGTTCTCAATTCAACCAAAAGCCTCAGAGCACTCAAGGTAGTGGTTTAGCATCCACCTCCGGTCAGACAACGTTTGGTCAAAAACCAGTGGGTGCTACTCAAACTGGTTCTTCCCAGCAATCACAGTTTGGATTAGCTAGCTCTCAGTTTGGTCAAAAGCCCCAAAATCAAGGGTCTAGTTTCACTTCAACTACAAACACACAATACCAACAAACTCAGTTCACAAAGCCACAGACATCTGCTGGTTCTAGTTTAACTGGTAACACATTTACCCAAAGTCAGACTCAGTTTGGTAAGAAACCCTCTGGAACTACTTTTGGACAGAAACCTGTTGGTACCGCACAAACGGGATCTTCATTCCAACAGTCTCAGTTTGGATCAACTGTCTCTCAAGTCAAGCCTCAGACAATTCAAGGTAGTGGGTTAGTATCTACCTCGGGTCAGACAACATTTGGTCAAAAACCAGTTGGCACTTCACAAACTGGTTCTTACCAGCAATCACAATTTGGATTAGCTAGTTCTCAGTTTGGTCAAAAACCTCAAACTCAAGGGTCTAGTTTCACTTCAACTACAAACACACAATACCAACAAACACAGTTCACAAAGCCCCAATCAACTGTAGGTTCAACTGCAACTGCTAACGCGTTTTCCCAAAGCCAGTCTCAGTTTGGTAAGAAACCCTCTGGAACTACTTTTGGTCAAAAACCTATTGGTACCACACAAACGGGATCTTCCTTCCAACAGTCGCAATTTGGATCTACCGTCTCTCAAGTCAAGCCTCAAATAAATCAAGGTTTAGCTTCAACTTCGGGTCAAACGACATTTGATCAAAAACCCGTTGGTACTACGCAAACTGGTTCTTCTTACCAACAGTCGCAGTTTGGGTCAACTAGCTCTCAGTTTGGTCTGAAGCCGCAAACTCAAGGTTCTAGTTTTACTTCCAATAAATACTCTCAAGGCAGCACATTCCAAAACAAGCCTGTTGTAAGCACTCAAACAAGCACAACATCACAGCAGACCCAATTTGGTTCAACTGCGTCCCAATTCGGCCAAAATGCTCAGACAGTCCAAGGTTTTGGTTCAACTACAGTTAAACCATCATATGTACAAAAACCGTTCGGTTCGTCATTCCAACAAAACCAGCTAGGATCAACTGTCTCTCAATCTACCCAAGGTTCGAGTTTGACATCTGTCAATTCTCAAACGTCATATGGCAAGAAACCTGTTTCATCACAAACACAGTTTGGTGTAGGTAGTTCCCAGTTTACTCAGGCTCAATCTACTCAATTTGGCAACAAACCCAGCACCACACAAACTGGATCAGCATTCCAGCAAACTCAGTCAGGCTCTGCTAGCTCACAATTTGGTCAAAAGCCACTGAATACTCAATTTGGATCAACTTCCTCACAGTTCGGTCTGAATTCTCAAACATCTCAAGCCGGTGTTGTGTCAACTGCCTCTCAAACATCGTTTGGCTCGAAACCAGTGAATCAACAGAACCAATTCGGATCAGTAGGTTCTCAATTTTCTCAGACATCCCAATACGGCAAGAAACCGACACAAACATTCCAACAGACTCAAAGTTCACAATCTAATCAAGGTTTCGGCGTATCTTCGACTACGGCCAAACCCTCAATTGGCAATGGACCTTCCGTAAGCTCTCAATTTGGTCAGAAGCCGCTTACTTCTCAATTCGGATCAACTTCCCAATTTGGTCAGAACTCTCAATCATCGCAAGGCTCAAGTTTGACTTCGACTGCCTCTCAAACGTCTTTTGGTTCAAAACCAGTGAACCAGCAGACTCAATTTGGATCAACTGGATCTCAGTTCTCCCAAACCTTCCAAACTTCCCAGTTTGGTAAAAAGCCAACAAGTACCAGTAGTACCACTGGTCAAACTGGATTCGTATCCCAACAGTCTAGCACTCAGTTTGGACAGAAACCACAAACAACTCAAGGTTCCGGCTTTAATTCAAACACTTTCTCCCAAAGCCAAGCTACACAGTTCGTTAACAAACCTGCACAGATTGGTTCAACATTCCAGCAGTCACAATTAGCTGGTTCTCAATTTAATCAAAAGCCCCAAACAAGTACTGGATCAACCTCGACTTTCAGTCAGTCTTCATTCACTCAAAAGCCTTCCAGCACTGTGCAGACTAGTTCTTTTAACCAACAATCACAAACATCATCCAGTATCTTACAATCCGGTCAAAAACCAGTATCGTCGTCCCAAGGATTCTCTTACACAACAAACACAGGATCTAAAGGACAAGCTGTGCAGACCTCACAGTCTGGTCTGACTGGTTTCGGTCAGAACACTCAATTCAGTAATTTGCAGTATGGACAGAAACCACAGTTGAGCGCTGGTGTAGCTTCTCAAACCCAATTAGGACAAACTTCCCAATCCGGTAACAAAATTTCTGGATCTTCATCAACTTCGGGGTCCGGCTTCCAATCTCAGTTCTCTAGTTCTTCTGGATCACAGCTTGGTCAGTCTACTCAAGGTAGTTCTCAAGGTCAAGTTATTCAGTCTACTCAATATGGAATAAAACCTGTAGGAAGTTCTCAAAGCTCTCAAGCATCAGCGCAGTTTGGTTCAACATTATCACAGTTTGGTCAGACATCACAACTATCTCAAGGTAATGTTCCTGCCTTAACAACAGTTTCCCAAAGTGTTAAGCCACAGAACATTGGTTCAGGTTTCCAAACCATTAGTACGACAGCTACCCCGGTCCGTTTCGGTTCCACACCAGCACACTTTGGACAAAAGCCACAGGCTCAAGCCAGTGCATTCGCCTCTAGCTCAGGCTCGAACAACGTAGCGTCATTTGGCAACACGCAAACAGGCCAAGTCACTCAGTTTGGAGTACAAAACCAAGCTGTTTCGACTACCCAAAAACCATTAGTAAGTTCCCTATCTCAAAATAATTACCAACAATCGCAATACACACAAACTTCAGAAAAGCTAAATAGTCAATCTCAATTTGGTCAGGGTACACAATCTAATGTAGGCACAGGACAGTTCGGTGTTCAGAGCTCATTTGGTTTAGCGTCTCAAAAACCTGTTGGGTTCCAATCAACACAATCTACTTTCCAACAAACTCAGTTTAACCAGCCCCAAAAACCTGTAGCCAGCTCTCAGGGATCTGCCTTCCAGGCCGGACAGTCAGTCGGAACCCAATCAAGTCAAAGTAGCGTTCAAAGTTCAAGTCTAACCACTGGACAAGGTTCCCAAAGCTTATTGGGTAGTGGACAATCTGGCTACAACTACCAACAACCACAATCTGTGTTCACCACCCAATTCGGATCCCAAGGTAATGCTCAGGGCCAAAAAGTGCAGCAAGGTCAATCAAACTTTAACTCAGTAGTGTCCACAGCACAAACACCTATCAACAGCGGGCCTCTTAACTCCTTTGGCATCTCTTCAACCCAGGGTAGTTTCCAACAGACCCAGGGCTCGACACAATTTGGTGCTCAGTCGACCAAACCTGTAGTCAATGGTCCAATTCTATCGACTTTCAACAATGGTCAATCTTTCAAGCCCGCGAATGCTGGGTCATCACAGGGATCAAGTTCCCAGAGTCAGTCTTCAGCGGTCATTACGTCTCAATTCGGGATTCAGCCGTCTCAGCCAGGTGGCTTAGCACAGTTTAATGGACAGCAGTTCCAGTCTTCGTTCAATTCTGGAAGCCAATCGGTTGTAGGATCTACGCCTGAATACACTATTCAGCAAGCTCCTGGTATTTTCATAGGCACTCAGCAGCCCGTCGCTTCTAGCTCAGCTCAAGCCAGTGTACCTTCTAGTGTAGGAGCTAATCTTAACGGTCAGTCAGAAAGTTTTGCCGTGTCGACTGTTCAAACGCCTGTATCTATCCAAGGGTACGAAATACTTAGCAACCAAGGATTTGTAGGTCAATCAGAAGAGTTCGGAGGTCCAAGAGATCCTCCTAGGTTCGATGATAAAACTGGATATCATTATTGAACAGTGCCATATAGACTGGATATTATGTAACGTTTGAAACAATTCAATGTAAATATGAACTGATAGAAACTGAAAAAAATATAACAAGATAAATACTCCTATTAAAAATGATATAATGATGAATGAAAATGATGTTTCTTTTTTGTAACATAGCAATTAATTCGGTTTTTAACAGTTCATAAATTAGTTTTAAAATAACATAATACTTTTTTGTAAAATGTAGAAAACACAAAGAAATGAATTAAGAATTCAAAATAAATGTTATAAATAAATTATTAAAATGTAAATAATAAAATGTTGTCGTTTTATTTTTGGGAAACATTATTACTATGATCCGACCAATACGCAAATAGCATTTAAGTGGAGACGAAGTGTTAAACAAACTTTGTTAACACTGCATTGGCTGCATACAATATAGATGCAAAAATAACAATGTCTGTTGCAAGCTCCTGAACTAAACTTCTGGCAAAAGGCTTTACTGATTAATATAATAAATATTATTAAGGAAACTAATGCGTATGTAGGAGATCAGATTCTGAAATACGCGAGACACAATTGATTTTCTATTGTTTTAAAATTGGCGACATAGAAGAGGTTAAACCGTGATCGAATTATTGAGAGTGCTGAAGTTTCTTCAAGCTACAAGGAATATGAAATAACTGTCTTTATCTACAAGAAAGTAAATAGCTTTTGTTGACATCAAAGCATTAACTGACCTTCCCGGATCTGAATTTCTGTTCATCCAATATAAAAATTATTAATATAAAAATCAAATTATTTAAATGAGTTCTAGGTAAACATCTAAGACAAGTTTTGCGGATCATCCCAGATACATAAATTGGGTTTATTATCGAAACTAAGATTAATTTTATGACAGGTTAGACAATGGTTAACTAGTTAATATTAGCTAAGCTGCATCGTTTATTATTAATACTGATATCTGAGCATAGACATAATATAGTAATATTACATCTATGCATCTGAGTAAACTATGAATAATACTATGACCTTTTTTTTTAACGACGTCAAAAATCATCAAATGACCCCTCCCGCTGTGGGTTACCAGCGGTGAGGGAGTGTCAGACTCTTACTGACTACAAACTGTCGTGTTCCGTCGTAGACCTTTTATGTACCAGGGCCGCTGTATCTCTTTCGAACAACCCACAGATAATACTATGACCTTACATATATTAACTTTTGATCTGGTCTAATAGATCTTGCATAAGGCTGCCCGTCCACGTCAGACGTTTTGAGTGTCCGAAAAAAATGAAAATAAAAAATTGGGCCGATTTTTTCTATTGTTAATGTGATGAGATTTTACTAAAGTTGACTCTTCATAGGCGAACCTCTATGTAAGCATCATCAGCCTTTTTACTCTCTAATTTCACGGTGCAGGCATGTTCTTATACAAAGAAGGAATGAGCGCTAATCACCACGCTTGCTTAGCGCTAATTGGCGAAATCAAACTTTGGAAGTTCAGGTTTGAAATGTTTCCCTTAACCTTCTCAGTAAATGGTATACAAAATACATTAACAAAATATGCACACTTGTAACTGAGAGGCTAGTGCTTCAACGCTTTCAACAAATAGGCTTCTCCGACAATTAAGCTTGCATATGTTGGATATAAGATATTATAATACAATGGCTGACAGAGAGAAATGGATGCGAAGAGAAATTGACGAACCCAAATAACTTTGAAACAGGGCAGGAAAGAAAAAAGAATAAAGCTTACATATAACTAGCCATTATACATAATAGGCTTGCACCTTACACATTACTGTTAGACTTGTTAACCCCTCCAAGAATATTAATATGATTGTATCTGGAGCAGATTCCCGCCAATAGTGCAGTGGGTAAAATCGAACACACGATCTCTGTGTATTAGACTTGCCAGTTAAGTACATCGTTTAGGGCACGGTACCCCAATGCTTACAGTTTAAAAACCCCTAGTGTCGACAAAAACTAGATAAATAATCACAAACAATTAATAATTCAAACACTCGATAATGAAGATCACGGCTACACACATTATAAACAATATTAATAATGTTTGTGGAGGTTAATAACACCATGTCTTCTACATAGAGATGTAATCAGCGGGTGATCGATCACACCCCGGCTGTTCAGACAAATTATTACATTTCTGATAAAATCTTTAGTAACCATAAATATGTCTTGGAATTAACTTATTTTATTTATCTTTGAATGCAGAAAAAATAAATTAGATAATAAATTAAAATAAGGTTTCTCTAGTCATAGTCAGATGGGCTGAAGAGCCTATATCATGAAAAAAGGTAACTAGTGGGGAAAAAATTCTAGGAGTCATCGACCTTTAGTTATGGCTTTTTTGGTGATCAGAGTTCAGTATTTGATTATAAATAAGAGTTTTCAGGTAGTGTACCTATAGGTAGTATAAAATATTCTAAATATACATTCATTTTCATGTTGTATTAAGAAGTCCACCGCCTTCACAGCCGATTGCTAAACGACGGTTCTGTTCACGTCCTTTGATCGTGCCCTTAATTAACTTCTCTAAATCATACCACTTTGTTTCGTAAATATTCATGGACCTTATTATTTAATGAGCATTATTTATTTTATTGGCAATTTATCCCAAATGATAATAAGTGTACTTAAGTTGTGCAAGTGTGTTCTGGTCAAAGCCAACTGTATTCTTATTGGTAGGCTATGACACTAAAATATTTCATTGTTTGATACTCTTTTCTTGTAAAAGTACTGAACCAATCTAGATTAAATTGAGATTAACCTGTTGTGATGTCATCGAGTTTGTATAGGTATAATCAATACACACCTCGAAAGCGCGTGAACCCGTGGAGACAGCTAAAGTAAAGCCTTTTAAACCTATCTTATCTCCGAGAGTATTTGTCAGCATAATATTACAATTTGTAAAAGTTGTAAACTCTAGTACCCTGTCACCAATTACATAGAAAAACCATAATGATTCTATCGATCTTTCGGCTTGCCAACAAGAAATTAACATTATTATCTAATTTCCAACAAATATAAAAAACTAAACAGAACGGATATAAAAAGTAAAAAATAAAGATTATAAATTGAGAAGAGTTGTTTCTTTGTAAATAACAGTTACTTAATTATTATTATAAAACAAACGTGATCTAGTCAGGGTCAAACTATCATCATTTATATTATGTTGATGATAGTGTTATAAAAATCTTCGTGTCTGTATGTATTGCAGGATACTAAATGTTATTTTTCTTTGGGCTATACTTAAAATCATCAAGAAACTTTTTCAATCCTGGGTGAACATTGAACAACCTTTTTTTTAACGACGTCAAAAATCATCAAATGACCCCTCCCGCAGTGTGTTAGCAGCGGTGAGGGAGTGTCAGACTCTTACTGACTAAAAACCGTCGAATTCCGTCGTAGGCCTTTTATGTACCAGGGCCGCGGTATCTCTTTCGAACAACCCGCAGCCCCGCCAGGCCTTGGCCCTACTGGGCCCCAACATTGAACAACCTTAATTATTAAATCTATTTTTTATTCATAACTAAATCCGCTAGCGATTACACCCGCATCCCGTAAGCCTTCCTTTATAAATGGACTAACATGAAATAAAATAATTGTTCAAATCACTTTAGATATTCGCTTGTTCAAATAGGTAAACAAACTCTTTTTAACTATTGCAGTGCTTGCTGCAGTGTTTTAATACTACCTAATAATCTCTTTTCCTTCATTAATATTTTTCAGCGTCACACATACTGACTATACAGATATTTTTTTATCCACGAGCGCGTAATAGTAAGGGGGAGTATCCGGGTACGGGACGCGGGTGAAGCCACGTAATAAACTAGTCTAAGATGCAACTTTTGTAATAATTCTTTATATATCTTAATATTAGTAAAGCACGTTGCGAAACTGGTTCAATAAAACTGATCTAGTTTTTATAAAAATATTCAGATTTGTTTGGTGAATCCGCATTATGACATTTGGGATGTATGTAAAACTCAAATCAACGCTTTTGGACATCATCATCATCATCTCAGCCATAGGACGTCCACTGCTGAACATAGCCCCCCCCCCCTTAGATCTCCACAGATACCTGTTGGAGGCATCCAGCGTCTTCCGGCGACCTTTATAAGATATACCCTTCTGGACAGTCCGTTAAAAATTGTGGAGAGCTATTTCATCCTATAAAACATACTATGTAATTTTTTACGTACAATAACCTGATTTCGATAAGCGTTTTTGAGTTTGCCTACAAAGATTATAATGGGATCAGGTGTCATTAAAATAAAATAGCAATAGAACAAAACCTGCATCAAAATTATAAAAACTTAATAGAAATATCAGTTACTTTATATTTTATGTGTCCATTTGGGCGGTGCCTGGGTGGGGCACTTCGGCCGTTCACTGTCGAGAACTTAATTGTGGAAACGTGCTCCATAATGAACCTTAGCTGGAAATATATTTATCAAAGTACAATATTATTATTCTCATTTAATTAAATAGAGTATTTTTTGGATTTCGCAATAAGTCACTTTGCCTATATACATACATATTATTAGTGACTGTATATTAACATCACGCTTTTGTTCTTGTCTCATTTTATTTAAGTCTCGCCATAGCATACTCTTTCTTTTCGTCAATCTATACTCCTCTGTCTGAGGTAATCTTACACGTACAAAGTAATTAATACGTTTTCTGTCGTTTATTGAACAACGAGTAACGACTACCAAAGTTCAAATGACAGCCGGGACCCACAAATTCACATATATCTTCCGGCATAGATGGTCACCCATCCACGAACCAACAGCACCTAGCGTTGCTTAACCTCATAATCAATCGACTTGTGCAGCTGATACATAGCCATGAACTTCCCAAAAAAGCTGAAATAAAACCAAACATTTATACAAAAATGACATAATATTATTTATAGCTTACAACTCATTAAGTTCGTCGCTATGTTATTTAAAAGTATTTAACGTCAGTTTACGAATTTGTGAATAGTCGCGAAATGCTATTAGAATATATTATTATTTAAAAAAATACAAGTTTCTTTCACGTTTTTTATGTAGCCTTGGACTTGAACTTCAAAAGTACAAAGGCGCTCACTGATGTCTGTGAACTGCACCGACTCCGAACATACAAAAGTAGGTTCTGTATTTGACTTTCATTTTTTAAATTATTTTGTTGACTGTTTGTACGAATTTCTCAATTTTAAATTCATATGATGTTTAATTAGTTGAAATGCACAAATGGACAACAGTTAGTTATAAAAAAAACATTTATTCAAGTAGGCTTTATGTCAGCACTCTTTGACGCCCTACACCACTTCATATGTGTTTTTGTTGGGAAGAAGAAATGGTGGAACAAACTCTTTAGCAACACATGTCTGTCTGTAGGGTCTGAGGAATCATCTGGGTTTTATACAAAATGTTCAAAACAGTATACAAAATTAATATCTACACGAACCATATTTTCTTTTCTACAGTATACGGTTTCCTACGGTTATAGAAAATCATTGGTTATTCATTTATTAACTCAAAGCACAAAATATGAATCACTTACGTTATTAACACATTATGTATGTAAGGTCTGTGTCTAGCAAGTAAAAAGGGTGAGTCAAATAATTGCGCTTGTCGCGCCGTCCATAAGCCTTAGATAGGTAATTAACTTGTAGTGCAATTAAAGCTGTTTAATTACATAAGACGTCATCCTTAAATAGTTAAGTCGAAAATATGTTGAATAGTAAAGTAATGCCTTAATAAAGAACAATGTTATTTCTAAATTTTGTAATTTTATTAAGGTAGGCGATGAAAAAGCCCATTAAAAAAAGTTTTGTGATGTAAGTATAAAAAAACTTTTAAAACGTAAATAAAATAAAAATATTAAACAATGTAAAATAATAAATGAAAGTCGACATCTGAGTGCGCCTTTACAACGACCCTGAACTTGGTTGAACTTTACAATATTGTTGATATTTTTGTTTCAAAATATTTCGCAAGCATTATTAAAAGCTATTTTCTATACAGACTAGACTAAAATTGACTGCTACAATTCCTAGATTTTAGACTAAAGTCAAGGTCAACGCAATTAAGGGTCATAGTCATATTATACTATTTCATCCATGTAAGGTGCTTATATTAGCTGCGGGATTATTCGAAAGAGTTACCGCGGTCCTGGTACATAAAGGACTTAAGAAGGAACTTGATGGGATTTAGTCAGCAAGAGTCAGACACTCCCTCACGCTGTCAACCCACAGCGGAAGGGGTCATTTGATGATTTACCATCAATAAAATTGCATCTGGGTAGACTGGTTGTCTCACCCAAAATAGTTAAGTAAACACTAGACATATATTAGAGATAGATTCATTCAGATAGTCATCTGCCTAGTTTTACAAAAAAATGTAAAGGTAATTACCATTTGACATGCATCATATTCTTTTTGGAAATAAACCCAACTTGCTAGCTCGCTATTTAGCGTCACTCGATTTAAACTTGGGCCCATACGCGGCCCATACACATTTGGAGAGAGGAATCTGAGAATTTTTTAAATGTCAGCTTAATGATTGAATGGTTCTAGAGTAAATTTGCATTAATACCTTTTAAAGTAATGATGAGTTAAGGATTGTTGAATATTCTGTGTCAATGACAGTGCCAATAGTGATTTTGGGAGTGGTTGGTGCTCTGTGTTTTTGATTCAATTCCATGCGTAGCAAGTTGATGAATGCACATATTCGAGTAATTATCTTTTTGAATTAAGTACCTTATTACTAAAACCTTTATATTTTTTTTTGCTTTAAACCTTATACCTAAGTTGTCCGTATCCGGAACTTTGAACTAGATAGACTGCAGACTGCGATCATAGTCCGATACCCATATAAAAACGCCAATACAATGTTAATGCCTTGTCTCTATGCCATTATTTTATATGGAACAAGAATTGTATCCATACAGCGATAGTTACAATAGTAAGAAACCTAGCTAATAACCCAAATAATAATTAAGTTCTGTTTCGAAATTCATTTACAATTATGTAAATTGCTAGCTAGTAATTTTTTATAGTGCTTTAAACTAGGTTATACTACTATTTTTAGTAACATTAGTGTGAAATAGATGATTAGACTAATGATTATTGTCTTGTGATTTGTTATACTGAATCTTGTTAAAATTAACTATCCTTTTCTTGCAGTTATTTGTTTATTGTGAAATTAAGTTTAATTAATAATGATTGTCTTTTTTCTACATATTTAATTTAGCTGAATTGATTAACTTAAGTAACGTCAATGTTGTTTAAAAAATATAGTTTACGAACAAAATAGTCGCCTGGAAAAAAGGGTTACCAGGTCACTATTTGGTCAGGTAATGGTTAAATATGATTTTAAGTAGTTATGATGCATAACAGTTATGATAACACCAAATCCAGTTTAGTATGAATGAAATAATGTATCTACTTCATGACGCAAAACGCTGCGGGATACAAACAATTTTAATGTTTTTTTACAAATTGATTTACGCGTAATCTACATTACCTCAGGGCAAACACGCGTGTATGAAGACCCATATACCACGGTTATGCTACACTACCACTTAAACCTATGATATATTACTTACTTAATCAAACCACTAGCCGTTTTCCCGCGGTTTCACCTGCATCCCGTGGCAACTACGGTCCGTACTGGGATAAAATGTAGCCTATGTTACTCGGGAAGAGTGTAGCTTTCCAACACTGAAAGAATTTTTAAAATCGGTTCAGTACTTAGCATTAGAGACTACAAACTCTTAGTCGCCTGTAGTTGGTTTGGGCTCGTAAATCAGGATGAAGATCGATGGAAGCACAAACGTAGCAATGATCACGTATTTGTCCGGTATCAGACCGACTAAAAACTTTGATTGATTCCACTATTTAAGAAAAAAAACAACTACGGGGCCAACAGTCGGCCGACTGTTTAGCCTCCAGTGTGCACATAGGCTTAGGTTACAAACAAACAAACAAACAAAAAAAATGTTTCCTATTTATTACATTAGTATATAAAACAGCCGTAATGATGATAGATGGCTTTATAATCATATATTTTTGCACTACAAAAATGAGCTCATTATATTTCACACATAGTTTCAAGGATGACACGACTTGTAGTGTATTGCAATTGACGTGTGATTGAAGGCTGAAGTTAATATTAACGTTAAATATTAACTAAGTTTTAAAGTAATTAAGTTTGCGTAGCTTTTACTACGAGGTCAGATGTTGTTTTTAGGGTTCCGTACCCAAAGGGTAAAATGTCCGTCCGTCCGTCTGTCACTAGGCTGTATCTCATGAACCGTGATAGTGAGAGAATAAAATAAATATTTTGGGGCATGCAACAAACGTAATTTTTTTGTCCGTTTAATAAATAATGGTACGGAACCCTTCGAGCGCGAGTCTGACTCGCACTTGGCCGGTTTCTTTTTTAAATATTTTTGATTGATGTGTTTGAATACTGTTGCGAAAGTTACGTTTTATAAAATCTGTCTTGGAACACGATTTTATTCACGTTTTGAGGAAATTACATACTTCCGTATAAGAATTAACAAGATGCCTTCCCTTATATAACGTGTAAACGACATATATGTTAAAAAAAGGTAGATATTGTATGAAGTTTACTTCTTATGCCAATAAATTAGACTACATCATCATAAACAATAAAGTTATAAAAATTAAGTGTTTAGTTTCTGTGAAAACTTAACTGTCGTAACAATAGCGAGTAATAACATAAGTTAACTGTACCAATAACAATTAAGTTAAATACTATATAATTTTGTTCATCATTAACTTATTTCTATAGTAGACGGTCGCTCCTTGTAAAACACTGGTACTCAGCTCATCCGGTTAGACTGGAAGCCGACCCCAACATAATTGGGAAAAGGCTCGGCAGATGATGGTATCAAGCATTCTCTAATTCAAACTAAAGTTTTAGCAAAAAAACTGAAGCTAATTGTTTTGCAATTTGCGATAGTTATTAAAACATCCAATGTTCTTCTATTTATTGGACACGAATTTAATAATACCTAAGTGATCACGATTCTATCGTATCTAAGCCAGGACATTTTATTGTTACATAAAAACTTCAGACACATATGTACAATTTCCTGACCACGCATAACGATCATAAACGAGAATCGATTCATAGAAAAACATCAATTATGAAATATTTAATCGATAAATGTAAATCGATTTAATTTTATTACTTATCGTCTAAAAATAAGTTTATTATTTCAGTCTGACATTTGAAATATTTAGACAAGAAAGAAGCCTTTCTTTTTATTGGTAAAGCCAATTACGAAGAATAAATCATATTTTATGTTTTTAGCAATATTTCCTACAAATAATATTAATCAATTTAATACTTTTCACTATATTTAAGTATTTGAAAGGCTTAACTGGCACATTCATAAGATTGCATCGGAGAGCAAAATGATTAGCGAAGATGTCATAACGCAAAATCTCCTAAGAAAGTAGTGCAGCAAAAAGTCTGGTCTGGTAGTGCAGCTGTCTGGGATATTATTTTCAAAATTTGATTTGACAGGGAACTCGAATGCTCTAGTAACTTATCACGCCTACTTGACCTACAAGAATGCGCTTGACCTACCTTCCTTATAGCATCTTCCCTATCATTCCTTCCTCCGTGTTTCTGCTTGAAAGCATTCTATAAGAAAACAGGTAAATTGACATTACCTACATTACATTAACAGCAAAATCTGGGCCTGCAATATCTTGAAAAATCTCTATATTATGAGAAAGGTCATAGGCCTATCAAAAAGAGTGACGGTGTCTTTGTCAATAATCTTTTGGTATTGTAATTTTATCTTTTTGTGATCATTTAAGCATTTGTTCGTCCAAACGGTTGCACCATCATTAATCACAATAACCTTTCTTTGAATACCTGAATAACTGAATAGTTAAAAACGTGATCATCTTTCTTTTGATTACCATCAGACCAAATGGTGGAACTAGATACTTTGACTGATAGCTCATTTTAAAATGGACATCAAGGTTGGTTATATCAGCAATTTTTGTTTTCATTGATTGATAGGGATCGACCGAGATTTTTTTTCCTCTCCTGTCCCCAATTTTATAGGGTTGACGCAATATATTATGTTTCCCGCTTCCATTTCTGACTAACTTAGACTAGCTGACTAATGACTGCGTATAAATTGTGGCTGACCTCAAAAAAAAAAAAAATTTTTGAGACATTTGACCAGTTAAAATCGTTCATCTAAATATCAAGGTTTTACCTACACTTTCTTCTACAGAACAATTAGATCAAATGCTATTGCAACTTCATCAATATCAAACTCCAATGCACCTAAAAGACAATAAAGTACAATTAAATGGTAACATTGTTCCGATCAGTGTTGCCACACTTATTGAATCCTCTGGACTAAACAATCAGAGCTTTATAATGGCGTGTCAGTCAGATTTGACTGATGGCTTGCATTCAATTTGTCCACGTCTTTTGATGACTGACTAATGGACTTTGAGCTACCTTTTGACAACCTGATGACGTCATGAAGACTGGTTAGTGAGATAATTGTTAAAGCGCATGCGTGTCCGGTTTAATGCGACGCATAGCGGCTTTTTCAGATACAAAGACTTGAAAGTTATGGAGGCAAAGAAATGGTATGACGTGATTTATGTAGATCATCATTTGAGTCCAGAACCCATATTTGCATCTACTGAGAGAGTCGTAAGTTCAACGAAGTAAGATTTTATTTTAAGCACTTAAAAAATTGAAAAAAAAGCATTTTATTCATTTTAATATTTTTTGGCAATAATCATAAAAGTAGAAATGACAGTTTTATTTTACAGTGAATTTTTAGAGTCTACATTCTCATTTTAGGGCTTAATCAATCATCATTCTCCTACCCTTCCAAGGTCAACTTTGGTAAAAACAAAAAGCTGATCTACTTCCACAATAAACAATGAACATAGGTAACCTTACCAATAATTAAACTCGATCATTATCAGGCGACAGGACGGCACAAAATCACGGTTTTGATAATCAAAATATAATAAAAAGAATAGGTACTTATCCGCCGTCACGAAGATGCGTGGTCGTGGCACAAATGACCTGGACTGTTCAGCTCAATGTATTGGTTTTGATAATACGATGGATGATTGAACTGAGGAGTAAGTGGTTCTGTACGTTATATACCTACCTAAAATATGTAAAATCCTCCGAGTCTGCCGTGAAAAACTGTGCTCAGTTTTTCATTTGGTTTCACTAACAGGTAGTGTTTCATGAGAAAATTGAAAGTAGGAACTGAAAGTAGAAAGTTATAATTATTTTATAGGTAATTAGGCATATCAAATCTTCATCGCTCTCTGATATCTACATAAAGAGTGATATAGTCAACTATACATATCACTAGCCTTTGCCCGCGACTTCGTTCGCGTGGAATAGTGACTTGCGGCAGATTTATGGTTTGACCAATAGATGGCGGTATATGTCCGGAATAAATTTTATTTTTATTTTTGTATTTCTTTGTAATAAAAACTATCCTATGTCCTTTCTCAAGTTCCAGACTATGTCTGTACCAAATTTCACACAAATCAGTCCATTAGTTTAGGCGTGAAGAAAAGACAGACAGACAGAAAGACAGACAGACAGAGTTACTTTCACATTTATAATATTAGTTAGGATTTGATAAAAAAATAAAAAAATAATAGTTAGGTTATCGGTAGCTACTCAAACAAATCAAGAATTGTCATTTGAGATGTCAAAGCGATATAAGGCATTTTTTAAAGATTACTGAACCGACTTACTTTGAAATGTTTGAGAAAAGAACCGGCTATCAATATTTTATCCCGTCGAGAAGAAGTTCCCTCGACACATCTAGTCATACATAACATTACCTAATTTCTTGATAGAAAGTCATTTATTTTGATATCGAAGTAATGTACACCTAATAGCCTAATTTACTTTAATGATCCGCGTTATTTTTCACCTATCTTCATATGGTAAAAGGTTTCCGAACGGCTCGCCCGAAGTTTCGTATTAAATTAACTTGTATGTAAAAGCTTTTTTTAAGATAGAGATAAATGGATAGTTTTTATAGGCATTCGTTTTGTAGTAATATATTTGGTAACCGTAATTATTTAATGAGTAGATTACTAGCAAGTTATATTTTTGTAAATGTCTTGTGTTCCGTATATTTTTATCTATTTTATTTCAAAGTGGAAATATCTACAATTTTTACACGTTTTTTTATGAAATAAAATAACTTTTTAACAACTTCCTTTCAACAGTTCAGTTTATTTTTCAGTTTATGTAAATAGGTAAATTCGGTTTTACCAATATGATTCCTAAGTCAGGATTCGCTAGTTTTGAAAATAAAAAAAAGCTTTTAATAGAACTACTTATTAGTGCATTGATGCAGTTGATGCAGTGTTAAGAAATCGGCTGACACTCAAAATGCACGAATAATTTTCGCGACCACTAGCCGTTCAATGTAATTATGCTCTTATGCTAAATAGTGCTTACCACGGCCAAGACATGGGTGGTTCCTATCACACTTTGGAATGTTATAATGATAAATTGTGATGTATCAATTTACACGTCTTAATTTAGGTTGTTGTATTTTTACCTCTTATTCGCGTAAAATTATTTAGTAAACAAAATTGTCAATTACAAATTCTAAATAACAAACTAAGTATGGGTACTTAGTAGGCTGTAAAAATAAAATGGGGTAAAAAAGTACCCATTATTTCCCAAAAAAAAAATATTTTATGATAGCAAAGTATTTGTAAAACGCATTTTCGGACCTAAACATTAGATTTTACTATGTACTTACTGTCTGTTTTATTGGCTATGTGCGCGACGGTGGCGACGCGTAGCGTTTACAACATTTGCGGAAGCTGTCAAATAATAACCATGTAAACATTATAATTTTCTTTGCGAATATAAATAAAACCAAAGATTAAAATAGTGTTGTTGACATTATTTAAGTGCAATTTATTCAATAGTTTTACTGTAAAATGAATATAATGATAAAAACCGGGTTTGAAACATCCGCATTTGTTTCCAATTTCTGCCGTGTTGTGCGCTGCGGTCGTTATTGTCCGCCGCTACTCGCTTTGCACATAGCCAATAGTCCAACACCTGAACATTCAAAACAGATAACACATATTTAGGCTTTTTTTAAGGCTTTAGTAATATTCTCATTTACAAATAACACATTTGCTGTAAGAAGCCAGTAAGTCTGACAACAGTCTTACCAAGGGGTATTGGGTTGCCCGGGTTACTGGGTTGAGGGGGTCAGATAGGGCAGTCGCTCCTTGTACAGCTCAGTACTCAGCTACATCCGGTTAGACTGGAAGCCGACCCCAACATATTTGGGAAAAAGGCTCGGAGATGATGATGACAAATCACACATTTAATATCCACATAAGTTCAGCTGACTCATGGTATACAAGTACAAATTTCTCATGGATTCATCTATTACAAAAACCAGATAAATAGCGGAAATGTCTCAATATGGCAAATTGTCTACAATTTCAAGTAACTATAATAAGATATACCATAATTTGCCTTTCGATAGGCACATGTGCTTTGTAAGTATTTTATAGGTAACGGCTGTAATTTCATGTGATAAGCCGTAGTTGGTTTTGGATTACTTTATTAGACGCATGTTAGTTTCAGTCCTGTTATTGTTGCTAATGAGCTTAAATATATGTAACTGTGAACTGTACATTTTTTTCCAGACCTATACATATGTAAGGACTAAATAGTCTTCAATTAAAAAAGGATCCAAAATAATCACTTCTTAAAGACACAAAAAGTAAATATTCATAACACAATAATAATTAGCATAGTTTTTTAACAACTCTCTACTACACTTTGGTTAGATACAATTTTCATTCGCACACTTTTTCAATTTAGTCTAATAAAGCTTTTTCAGTTGTTAACGCACATAAATAAAGGTCAATTTATAAACTAAGAAATATGACATTAAAACTACACGTCTAGTTATTTATCAAGAAAGAATTCAAATGGGAATCGTGGTTCTCAGTACATTAAACTATTAAACCCGGATGCCAACAGTTCTATATTAATAATAATCTCGCAATTAAAAACAATAATTAAAAAATAAAGGAACCCAACATGTACCGACAAACACACAGAGTGTGCACAGCAATTATAAAAATCAGTATATATGTATGTATGTTAAATGTTATTAAATTGTTTTTTTATTGTTTGTAATTATACTTAATATATACATGTTGTATATAATTTGTATATGCTTGTAGGTTGATGCGTAATGAATATATTTATGTTACGATTTGTCCGTGAAAACAAAACCTTTAGGTAAAATATCATGGAGTTAGATATGACATCATTATGATCAAGTACCTATATACTATGTAGATACAATTAAAAAAGCGCCACGTTCTTTACTTTAAAAATTGTTATTTCAGTTAGTCGTGTAAATAAGTCTATAGATATTTTAGTGGTACAAAATAAATAGAATTAAGCTTTATACTGAAACTGAAAAAAAATAATAATTTTAATACTTAGTACTTACACTAATGCTAATGTTGGTGGCCTTAAGTTATTACAATCAATAATAATTACTTTCTAAACATACATTTATGGGAAATAATTAATTCTCAAATGATAGCAAATTAAATTGAGATTTCATTATCTTATTTTAATGTACTTAAATCAGAAGCTTAACAAACGTAAATCTTACATTAGCATTGCTTTTAATTCCAACCAAAACACTAGCAAAATACTACTGTTTTTGTTACTAGACACAGTGGAGCCCTTCACGTAGATATTTACTACAAAATTTCTTACATAATTTAGTTTATAGAGAAATAAAAAACTGTTCCTAAAAGGCTGGCTATATGTATAAGTGACTTGAAAAAAATCTCCACGGATCCCTAATAATAAAATAAACAAAGTAAATCCCACCATACATGGGTGATCACACACACACACACGTCACGCTCACAGTAATTAGAGTATCAGTAATACTGATCGAGTTATTGAGTAACCACACACACATACAAACATCGTGGAATCTTCACTATTAGTACTGTCAAAGGTTAGCTCCGTGAGCACAATTTTGAGTAACTTAGCATGGTGAACGAATTAACTTCATATAAATAGGATGCAGTTACTGTGATATGCACATTCGGTGATCATCCCGTGGTAGCACAACAGCTTTAGATATGAAGCTGGTAATATATTCTATATTTTTAGTTAAAAATAAATAATAAACACTTTTTAAAATATAGAAATTCAAATAAAAAGTCTTCAAAATTTTTTCAGTGTTAAAAATTCAGAAGTTTTCAAAAATGGATTGCAGTGAAAGTTTCATTACATAAAAGTGCAATTAAAAGTTTGATAAAAATATAATTTAAAAGTAAACATTGACCTATGACATGGCAGGATTATTCCGTAAACTAGATGATTCGTTCAAATCAAGGGCTTGCCTTTCTAACTGTGACTCAATCTATCATGACAAATCTGTGCCTTCAATTTGCCGTGCAATACAAACGTTTATTTAAGTCTAATTTATTGAAATTTTATCTTTTCAGCTTATTATTTTATCAGTGATAGCATGCAGCTATGCTGACAAGTTGGACAGGACGTACTTGCCTCCCGCAAGTGCGGGCTCTGCTGGTGGAAGCCCAGGGTCTCTGACGGCCCCTGGAAGCGAACCTTCCTTTGGGCTGCCTAAAGGCCCTTCATCGTTTGGCCAGCCTGCTTCTCAGTACAACGCTCCTGGAAGTCCTGCGGCCGGACAAGGTCCTAGTGGTTTTGGACAGCCCTCAGCTGCTGGACAGTCTGGATTTGGACAACCTACCTCGCAGTACGGTGCTCCTTCTGGCGCCGGCCCAGCTGGTCAGGGCTCTGCGGGCAGACAGCCTGCTTCCCAATATGGTGCTCCTTCAGGTGCTGGCCCAGCTGGCCAGGGCTCTGCTGGAATCAGACAGCCTACTTCCCAATACGGCGCCCCTGCTGGTGGTGCAAGCCCCGCGCCCGGACAAGGCCCTGCCGGATTTGGCCAACCTTCTCGATACAACGCTCCTAGTGACGCCAGCTCTGCTCCCAGCCAGGGTTCTGCTACCTTTGGCCAGGCACCTTTCGGAAGCCAAGGATCTCAAGACGCGGCTGCCTACGCTAGCCAGCCTCAGCCCGAACGAGAACGCGCTTCCATCGACAAGAACGCTGAAATCCTCAGATACGAAAACCAGAATGACGGTGAAACCTTCTCGTACAGTTTCGAGACTTCGAACGGTATTTCTGCTGAAGAATCTGGTGTAGCTACTAACGGTGTTCAGGCTCAGGGTGCCTTCTCTTACACTGGTGATGATGGCCAGCAGTACAGCGTGACGTACACTGCTGACGAGAACGGCTACCAACCCCAGGGTGAACACCTTCCTACTCCTCCCCCGATCCCTGAAGAGATCTTGAAGTCTCTGGAAGAGAACGCGAGGGCCGCGGCTGCAGGCACACAAGAAGGTTAGTCTATTGTTTCTCAACATTTACTTTTATGCTATTATATTAGTTATTGTCATATTTGTGGGAAGTTCTCTTGATCGTGCAAGTGATTATATGAAGCGATTGAATAACTTTTTTATTGATACAATGTAAAATCACGGGTTATAATCACGCGTGTTTTATATAAATTCGTTATCAGTTCCTCTAGTTGTTCCGTGTGAAACCGCTTGCAAAACTGTGACACACTGCACGAATCGATGAGTTAAATCAGAAAGGAATCTAGAACTCGAAACTCGACTCATCGTTGATTGATGATTGAATTCCTATTTCTAAGGTTCAGTTTTTAAGTTAATACATATTTGGTGGCTGGAAACCTATGCTTATTTAAATACATATGTACGAGGAAATCGAATACATTGAATAAAAAGCCTGTTTGTCCAAAATAAATTGGATACTGTTGGAACATGCAAAGTGCCCCTATGTGAAGCATTAGATAACTAACTTCATTTAGTAACTATAAGTAGAGCTTAAAATACTGAAAATATGAACTTCTAGACTAAGTTTTGATACACGAATGAACTCTGACACGTTAATTTCATGAGACCTTCGATATGATCTCATCACAAATTCACATTATTATAATTACAATTTATTGAGTTACCAATGTTCAAGAAGACATTGACTGACATTGATCTGACATCATTTTTGAACCTTATGTTGGGTAACTTTAATTATAGCTATTAATATTTTAATAGCAGTTAAATCGCCTCTGTACTAATATGTTTTTTGCTAAATTACTATTACTTTTGGTTGGCACGATTTTTATGAGAAAATGATGCGTGATGGCGTAAATGTATGTCCGCAATTATGTGTAGTAGTTACAAGTTCAAAAGTCAAAGTTAAAGTATTGCAATACATACACTACAAGTATGTAACGTGTGTAACTTACTGATTGTGAGGAACTAATTTAATATTTTTTTGTACCAAGCATAGGTTTTTGGTCCACATTGTTTTTGTTAATTTGCTAACAAATTGGCTTGTATTCAATTGTTTTTGTACCATTAAACAATAATTTGTAATGATGTATCTTCACAAAACATAAAATAAATAAATGTTAACGTGTAAATGAAAAAAATATACACATAAAAATCACTATTATTCCATATAAAGAAATCATAATTCATCATATCTATAAATCTAATCAATTGTAAATAACGTTTCAGGCGCCTACAACCCAGAAGAAGACAACAGCCCTGTATCCCAGCAGTACTACGGTGGAGCCTCTCCATCCTACCAGGGTCAAGGCCAGCCCGGCCAGGGTCCTGCCTCACAATACGCAGCCCCCGCTCAATCCGGACCTGCTACCGGTGGATCAGGATTCCCAGCTCAACGCGGTCAATCACCAGCTTCCCAGTACGGCGCCCCTGGTCAGAATGAACCTGCTTCAGCTTCATCAGGACCCCAAGGTTATGCTACCCAGCCTGGTCAAGGACCCACTTCTCAGTATGGTGCTCCTTCTCAAGCTGCAGCTGTAGGCACAAATGGAATCGCTGGTTTCCCTGCTCAGCGTGGTCAGTCTTCCACTCCTCAGTTTGGTGCCCCTGCTTCGTCGGGATCTCAGGGTCCTTCTTCTCAGTTTGGTGCCCCGTCTGCTTCGGGCCCGTCTAAAACTGGAGCCCAGGGTGGAAGGGACTCAGGTTACCAGTACAACGCACCTGGAAGCGCTCCTTCTGGATCACCTGCCCAATCAGGACCTGCCTCTCAATATGGCGCTCCTTCTCAATCTGCTTCATCTGGTTCCAACAGGCCTTCTGGGTCAAGGTTCCCGGGACAGGGTGATCAGTCTCCTGCCTCTCAGTACAATGCTCCTGTCTTTTCTGCATCTCAAGGTCCATCTTCGCAGTTTGGTGCCCCAGCATCCTCATCTTCTGGCCCAGCTAGGCCTTCTGGAGCCCAAGGTGGTCGTGATTCCGGCTATCAATACAATGCTCCTGGTGCGTCCCCATCTGGATCTCAAGGTTTCCAAGGTAATCAGGCTCCCGGTAACCAGTATGGTGCTCCTAAACCCTCTGGATCGCCCAGGCCCTCAGGTGCTCAAGGTTTCGCCCCTCAAGGCAGCCAATCTCCAGCTTCTCAATATAGTGCTCCCTCTGCCACTTCTGGCCCCGCTAGGCCAAGTGGACCTCAAGGTTTTCCCGCTCAGGGCAGTCAAACTCCCTCTTCCCAATATGGTGCTCCTAGTGCCTCTCCTTCTGGTTCAAACAGACCCACTGGAGCTCAAGGGTTCCCATCTCAGCCTTCAGGCATAAACCAAGGTTCTCCATTCGCCCCCGCTGGACCTTCTGGCAACAATGGCCCTGCTCGTTTCGGATCCCAAGGTCAGTCAGGACAAGGTCAGGATGACGGATACCAATACAACAGACCTCAGACCCAATTTGGTGGACCTCAAGGATCAGGAGCTAGGCCCAATGCCCAAGGTTTTGCCCCATCAGGTCAATCTGGCTTTGGTAATGGACCTGCTCAAGGATCAAGGCCTTCATCTGGTCCCGTTTCCAGACCCAGTGCAGGATTCCCCTCTGGTTCTCCTTCTGGCAACGGACCATCTGGTGCAGCTCCCGGTCCCATCGGCCAAGGCTCGCCTTTCTCCAAGCCTAGCTCAGTAGGACAGTACACACCCTCAGGCCCAAGTGGTTCATCTGCTCCCACTGGCTCAGGATTCCCCAGGCCAAGCGGCCCTGCTGGATCAGCTGCCGGACCCGCTCAGGGACCTTTCGGATCTCAACGTCAGCCTTCAATGCCTGGCTCCGGCTACGACTACAGCCGTCCTGGATCTCAGGGCTCTCAGGCAGGACCCGCTCAGGGAGCTCAACCCGGTTTCGGTCCTTCAGGACAGAACAGGCCCGGACAAACTGGTGCTCAGGCTGGTTTTGGACCTTCTGGCCAAAACAGGCCAAGTCAGACCGGCTCACCATCTGGCTTCGGACCAGCTGGACAGAACAGACCCAGCGAAAACTTCGGTGGACCTCGCCAGCCCCCAAGCTTCAGCCCCGAGGAAGGATACAAATACTAAACCAAGGATAGATTAATTAATTTATAATTAAGAGACAAGCAAATAGATAAAATGTAAAAAAAAACTACGTAGTACGCTTATAAAAATATTTTGTACATATTTATACGAAATGTATAGAATATAATGTGGAGTCACTATGTGATTGAAATGTTAATGTAAATTAAATAAATGATGCAAAGCTAACACTAGCTTTTATTACATTTAAGAAACATAGTGTTTCAATGAAGTAATCCTTATTTTAGTCAAACTGCCTCCCAGTACGATTTTTCGTGACATTTTCTGATTATATTTTTCTGTACAATACACAACACTTAAATAAATATCGTTTCGATAGTCATACGTATCCATCAAAATAGTATTATTATTCATTCACTTTTATTTCACAATAACAATAAAACTTTAAAAAGTTCGTCTCATTACAGTTTCGCATGTAAAACCATCGAACTTAAAAATCTTACATAAGTTTTTCAATCTGCTAGACATAATATCTATCCTTATATATTTTTAAAAATATATATGAACTCTTGGGTACCAGTCTAATAGCACTTTCATACTAGCGATTCCGAGCCGCAAATAATTGTATCGGTGTCATCTTTAGCACTTCATCATCCTCCGAGCCTTTTTCCCAACTATGTTGGGGTCGGCTTCCAGTCTAACCGGATTCAGCTGAGTACCAGTGCTTTACAAGAAGCGACTGCCTATGTGACCCCCTCAACCCAGTTACCCGGGCGGCAAACCAATACCCCTTTAGGTTAGACTGGTGTCAGACTTACTGGCTTCTGAGTACCCGTAACGACTGACAAGGATGTTCAATTACAGCCGGGACCTACAGTTTAACACTAGAAAGACCGAAATTTTGAACTACCTACAAAGACCAAGTGGGGTCAAATGACCCATTCATGGGTTGTAATATTTTATTCGTGTATTATGGTTTTAATTTTTATTGATTAACATCTAATAGAAAATAAAAGACCTTAATAGTAATTAAACATCCATTATGTGTTATAAAAATGAAAAAAATGGGCACATTTTTGATGTTTTAGCTCCTTGTTTACATTACAAGAACCACACAAAGGCTTTTTACAACTAATACAAGATTTGTTGTTTTGTCTGCATTTTTGCACGTAACAATGACGTGACACCGTTTTCTCTTTTCGCTACGTTCTTCTTCAGGGTCTGGGGTATGCTATTATCGGGCTGTGAAGTACCTAGATGACGTCATCAGGGAGTGGGAATCTCGGGCGATAAACTCCCTTGCCAAGTCAAGAATGACATTTTTTTCTCGGATTTTTGTACAAATTCCAAGAATTGATTGGTGCCAAATTCATAATATCATGAAACACTTGTCAGGGCCAACGAGCAGAAGGTGCTTTGACACCATATTTCTTGGTCATTTGATCAATAACATCCAGGTACTCCAAATTTCGTAGCATTGTAAAACTTCACCGTGTTCGGCTTCTTTTTTGCTTCTTCTGGATCAACAAATACATATGTAAGAGTGAAGTGAACTAAGAATCATAACTGATTTTGAAGGTTTTCCTTGATAAACTGTAAGTGCGCAGGTTTCAGAGTTGTGAATATGTGTTTCATATAAACTGAGGGTTGCATTTTTTTATAGAAGCTAGAATATCTAATCGTATTTTGTTTACCGTACCAACTATTGATGTACGTTTTTCAATTAGCTTTTTGATAAGCTTACAGTCATAAAAAATATATCAGTTGTTATATTTCGACCACTATTCAAGTATGAGTCCATTAGTCGCAATACAACGCACTCGCCTAAACTTTGATTTTGTGGATGGCCTTCATATGGGAAATGGGATGGCCTTCTCTCCCTAAATATGGGAAACCATTACATAAGCACTTTGAATCAACATCAATGCAAATATTTTAATTTAACTACCCACAATACGAGTATATTCAACGAATTTACAAAGCACGCACGTACTGGTGTCAAATGACCACAGCGGTCTTTCGAGGTAGATGATAATTTTTAATTCGTATTTATCTTGCTTTCGGTATCGACACATCAGAATAGTGTAAAGAATGACGAAATATTAAAAGTCATAAAACCACAGCGATTTCAATGCTTTGGTTTTGAAAATATGATTGATCAAAAACTTCATTGGGGTCATTTGACCACTCTGGTCTTTCTAGTGTTAACTTGCCATCCGAAACACAGTCATTGGTGTCTAAGATATACTTAGAAAGTACATACATCTTTAGCACTTGATAGTTTTATATTGCGCTGAGCGATTTCGCGCGGAAAAACTTTGTGGGAAATCCTCTAGTGTGTAAGAGCTTTTAAACATACATGTCGTCAGAGCATGTAGGTGGGTATTATATCAACATACTGTAATAGATGTGTGATCGTCGAAATCTATGGATTACAGAATAAATGAATAATACATGTACTACCAAGGAGACTATTACAAACTTGGTGGATGTATGGATCTTAGAGAATGTGGCAAACCGGGAACTGGTAGTCTTCACATGACTTTTCAACGCACTATCTTGAAATGTCATTTTTATTTCGAAATCTTTGTAAAAGATACGAATTCACTGAAACTAGTACACGACTTACAACAAAATATCTTGATGGATAGATATATATTTTATTATTTTAACATTTATGAACATAAGAAAGTGCATAAGGAAGTTTATAGATTAGAGAAGAGAAGGGATTACAATATGGGAGTTCATAAGGGGTGTACATAATGGGAGTATATAAGGGGAGTACATAAGGAAGTACATAAGGGGAATACATAATACAGTAAATAAGTAAGTACATAAGAAAGTCCATAAAGTAAGTACATAAGAGGTGTAGATAAGGAGAGTACATAAGGGGAGAACAACACTGAAATAATTTTTCAAATCGGACAGGTGGGTCCTGAGATTAGCGCGTTCAAACAAACTCTTCAGCTTTTTAATATCAATAATATAATATAAATATGATTAGTATAGCTGACTGCACTCGCACAGACGCACAAGGGTGTAACTGCCAACTAACAGTACGACTGCCAATTGGCAAATCGTGTCAAACGCCACCGAGAGCTTTTGAGAAAACTTTATCACTAGGCCTCATTACGTCAGCAAATCTGCAGAGTGCGTGATAAGAAGAAGTGCATTAATTCTTTAATAACATTGAACCTGCAAGTCATAGCGCCTCAGGCATCAATTCAATCTACTAACGTTAATGAAGGCTACCAAAAACTTTACAACGTAAAAACAGCCTCATAAAAATCACTAAGCAAAAATAAAATATGACTTATGAACACTAAAAATCACTTCAAACAGTAAACTACGTCAATAAAGGCCTATAACCAATTGATGGTCTACTAAAAGTTCAATAAACGTTTAAAAAAAACACGTAAAAGTAATAACAAGCCCAATAATGGTTAGTAAACTAATTTAAACTAAATAATGTGTGAACTGAAGTGTTAGGAAACGGTTCAATTGCATCACGAGCACAGTCGTGTGAAGATGGCTCGGTATAGTGAGGACAGCGAGGCGTGGCATCATGATTAATCTATACTCAGTATAATAAAAAGAAAACATTTTTTTTGTTTGTTTATTTGTAAACCACTAAACCGATTTGAAAAATTCTTTCAATGTTAGAAAGCTACACTCTTCCTGAGTAAAATAGGCTAAATTTTATCCCGGTACGGGTAGAAGTTTCACCAGGACGTGGGTAAACCGGCGGGAAGTCGGCTAGTGATTGATATTTTATTTATTGAGTTGAAATATTCGGTGATTTATGAGTACATGTGGGGTGTAATTACATTGATATTTATGAAGGTTTCGATGTATTGAGTGATGTATGGTCTTGATTGTGGCCTGCGGGTTAATGTTGGTTATTTATCACAATTACTTATGCGTGCTCAAACATAATACGAGTGTATTACATGTTTATTTTTTTTACGTTGTCTAGTTGATATAGGTATCTTTTTTATTCATTTTTCCTATTTTTATTCATTTTTTAAATTGTTTTTTTTTTTTTTTATAATAGGTTGTTTTTTTTTTCAAAATTCGATTTTTCTGTAATAATTAACTCTCCTCACTTATGCCAGTATAAATAGTTTAATAGTAAAAGTTTACTAACATATTTTATTTAAGTGAAGCTGTATCTTTAAAGCTAAAATATAAATCAAAAGTAGGGCAATGTGCTTGATCATGACTATATAGTTAAAACTTAAAAGGTAATTGTGCAAAGGCGCACTAATAACAGTGATCACGCTATCGACTGTGACGTTGATTGCACAGATACAGATAAGTGTACACATACACGGTCCAACATTATTTTAACTGCCTTTATTTTATTCTGATTATGGGCTTTTGTCGGGGTTTATATGTATTTTGGTTTACATGAAGGTAATGTTACTATGAATTTAGAATTTCAAAAATAAATAATGTAATATAAAATATAATATAGATTTAGGAATAATACTGAGTTCTTAGTTCTAGAAACGAATAGAGTTTTGAATGCCTCTTCTGCATCAAGACTTATTATTTATTGACTAGCTTCCAAGCGCAGTTTCCCGCTTTTTACGAGAACTACTACATACCTCGATGAATATCTTATTTAATACTGATGAAAGAATGTGAAACCAGTAGGTACCTAAGATAAGTGCGGTCAAGCAAACACACGTAACAAATACAGAATATTGAATTATTTATTTATTCCTAAAACTACTACATCATACATAACAGCTAAGAAAAGTTTCCTACTAAATATTACAACATCAAATAAATTCCCAACCCCACAATGTGGGTTCGTGTATCGACACTCTAATGTTACGACCCTAACATCACACGTTGTTCTCCAAATGACGATAATAATAATAATACAATGATGCGCATAACCTGTGCTTTATGTACCTAACATAATACTTTACAAGCTGTGGCCCGTGGTTTTACTTGCGTCAGTAAGGTAGACTACATGGCCCACGGAGGTAAAATGCACGATTTTTAGTGGGCCACCATTAGATTAGGTTTGGTTACTAAAGAATAAGAAACCAAACCTTGTTAGTAAGTAGTTCCTAAGATTGAAATGTCCAGCTTTATACGTTATCATCATCATCTGCCTAGTCTTTTCCCAACACGACATGCGTGTTGGCAAGCATAGTTTTAGATATACATATTTAGCTTAAAAGATGTCGAGAAAATAAAGGAAACGGAAAGAATTACTTTGTACGAAAAAAATGAATATACCTCTCCCGATAAAACAGATTTATAAGATCGAAAGCATTTCTAAAATGATACCGGTACTTGAAATAACCAAACAAACAGACTCTTCAACCTTATTCTATCATTATAGAGAGTTAGACGTGTGCGTGTGATACTTTCAATTAGACCGTCTTGTAGGGTTAAATGTACTCGTAAATACTACGGTTTGTTCATCGACAATATTAGAAGGTGTTGCCAGGATTTGAGCACAATGAGAACTGAAACTTTGCAACACACGTTGCATAATGTCATCGGCATCTGTTTCCTATATGGACCAATAGTTCGAAGCTTTAGAGTGCATGTAAGACCTTATAAATAATGTAAAACGCATCCCACGATAAATAATTTATATTTCTAGTATGCAGTAAGTTTGTAACAAAAAGTGGTAGACTTTGAAAATGATTTAGGTGTTTCTAAATGTGCCTGTACTAATATTATTAAGCTGCACAGTTTGTTTGTTCGAATGTGGTAATCTGAATAACGGCGAAAATGAATTAAATAGAATCTTTTAGTACGAAACAAAACAATAATAATTATAATTTATTCCTATAAAAGAAATTTTATCGAGGGTTTTCTTAAGGATATGAGGCAGTTTTCAAGAGATACAGGCGCAGCAGAGAGGGATAACTAGTATGTAATAAGTATTTATAAAATCGGTCATTCCTAATGAGTGTACATATTGGCTTGACATAAACATGTGGTACCTTCTGCATTTGGGCCCCGAGATGAGCAATTATTTATTCCTTTTTTACTTTGAATAGGTTTTAGTTCGTTCTATCGTTTTTTCTTTAGCAGCTTATTAATAGTACCTTATATGCACACAAGTAACATAGGTACCTAGCAATATTTGTGTCACATAACTGAGCCTAGCAAGTACCAATGTGCTTTTCATTCTATCTCGCAATCATCTCCCGAGCCCCAACTATGCTTGTGTCGGTTTCGAGTCTAACCGGGTGCAGCTGAATACCAGTGTTTTACAAGGAACGACTGCCTATCTGACCTCCTCAACACAGTAAACCCGGTCAACCCAATACTGACTTCTGACTATCCGTAACGACTGCCATAGATGATCAATGACAGCCGGGAGACAGTTTAACGTGTCCTCCGAAACACAGTCATTGGTGTCTAAGATATACCTACTTAGAAAGTACATACAAACTTAGAAAACTTGCGTTGATACATGCCTGGAACCCTAGTGAACCTAGTAAGTACCAATTTGCTTGTTAATCCTATCTCACAATAACGTATATGTATAACACGTTTCTCAGTGTGATCTCTATTTATTCACTAAGATGAAGACATAAGGCGTTATTAACTAACGTTGCCCCCTGGGCGGCGCGCGCGCGTCACGCCGCTATATGAACCTATCACGTTTAGCTGTGGGTGCTTTGATTTAGTTAGCTTCTAAATTATCCGGGTGTTGGAAATGTAGTTCGAGTATGAAGATGATTTCATGATTGATGTTTGTATTTAGTAGTAATTAAATATTGCTGTAAACGTTTGCGAAAGATGGGTTGTTGGTGATGTGATAGTTACTACGCTATATTATTATATGTTTTTGTTTGGTTGGAAATTATTAAATGACTCGCGCTCTTTTAATGGGCTGCAACCATTGCGGAAGGGAGTATCAGATTCTCTCTGACTAAACGCATCTAAACAATCACGATTCATGAAGTAGTATTTTATCACGGGATAATAAAACTACTACTATTAGCTTCCGTCGCAAGCTTCATCAGCGTCCCGTGGAATTTTTTTCTGCCTTCCCGGAATAAAGTAGCCTTGTAGTCCTTGATTGGGGGGCTATGTATGTACCTGTAAAGCCAGCTGGTGTAGAAAGTAAGCAGAAACAAACGTTTCAGCTTATTAACTTACTATAGATTTTGATTTGGTAAAGAAAATGAAAAATTACCAAAAATGCATGAGTAAAAATCAAATGTTTGTTGTCCGTTTAAACTGCTTAACAAAGGCAGTAGCTTATAATAAATCGCTTTGTAGCTTTATAGACAGGCATTGCATGACTGACTATTGTAGTTTCAACAAAGTTAAATGAGATCGAAAATCCTTACATTGAGTACAACAAAACATGATTTAAACGGTACCTAATATTCACAATACCCATATTTATCTTCAGATTTATGTCACGCTATTCTCCGACCATGATCTCTGAAAACGGATGCTGGGTAACTGTTTATTTAGGTCAACGCGAGATGTCTGATCTGTATCTAAACGTTTTGAGCTAACGATGGATTAGACAATAGAACTTTAAGTTAAACTTGTAGGTATTGTGTAAATTATTGGTTGGCCGAGTCGCATTGTATAGGGTTTACTAGTGACCCCTGAAAGTTTCACACGGGAAGTTTTCCTTGCTAATGCTTTTTACAGTTCTGAAAGACGGTGTGTTCTCTGCCTTGATTTCACGCTAAAATTACTGAACTAGATACACCGATAGTTTGAAGCCTGAGAAAGTACCTACATTCCTTCTATCCATGTTTTTATAACTAGTTCCCTAACTAGGCCAGTGCAACCCCAGAAAATAGCAAGTAAATATAAACGTTTCCTTTAAATCACTGTATCTCTGGAATGTATATGTTTAATTTAATTGATTTTTTTACTATGCTCTATTAATATTCATCGCTTTTTCATGCATATTTTATTCCAAGTCCAAAATAGATTTGCATACTAACAAGATAATTGGCAAAATATATGGCTATACTTAATTAGCAATAGCAAATCAAAACTAAATATATTTGTTATTAGTTACGAATATATTGACGTTTGTGTAATTAAGAGCTTTTGAACGAGATTTTTCTAGATTATTTTTGCTGAAATATTTGGACCCCACACCAGCATAATTATTTGAATCTGAAATTCATTGACGAAGCACTTCTAATCTACAAAGATACAGCCATTTTTTATGATTTTCTATCAGCAAATCAGGAGGGGCCCACTGTGGGTGCAGCGTGAAAGAATTTTGAGACCCTTACTGGCTAAAACCCACCATGTTCCTTCTTAGGCCCTTTATGTACCAGGGTCACAGCAACTCTTTCAATCAATCACGCAGCCCCGGCAGGCATCAATGGTATAGCCTAAGGTGCTACAATTACAACCATTTCGTCATAATTACAAACAACAGCAATTAAAACCCATACAATACAAAATCTAAAGATTCTCTAATTAACTTGATTGAATTCTTTACAAAAGTCGAACCGTATTAACCTTTTAGAACATGATCTAAAAATCTGAATATTACGCAAAAACCCCAATTACTTTGTACTCGCTTATGTGTATTTAAATATTGCTGTAAATCGATACAAGTTTATTATTTGGTCGATATTATTTGGCAAAAGTTAATTAATCACGATTTGGTCTGCTATCACAACGATCTTCGGAAGCCGATCCATATTGTAAGGTCATATTGGTGTGGGGTGACCATGCGTTGTTTATTATAGAGACTTTCTCTAAAGAAAACTTTACAGTATATATATTTTTTTTAGTACGTTCTCTCTGAGTAATTTATAAATCAAGGTAATAAAATTGATGAATGTTGATTGATGTATGATTTGTTAAAATTGACAGATTATTGCAATGAAAAAATTATAATTAATTTCTATTGTTGAATAATTATTTATTTGTTTTGTGGGTATCAACATTACACAGGTACATTCATGCCCTTGAAAATTCAAAATAATAGTTGTGCCTTTAGAAGCCATATAATCGCTTACAATAATTAAACAATGCATCACTTACAATAAAACTCTTAATAAACCTATTATTAAATCATAATTATGACTTCTATAAATGAAGATTTTAATTGCTGATGGATGCTTAAACAATGACAGAGCTTTCCGTCTCAATAGGAACTTGATGTCACGTATAATAAAAGGTATTAATATCTTGAGATTTCAAGGTCTATTTTGAACCCTTCTCACGTCCAAAATGTCAATATATATGTCATGTGAGCATTGTAGCATTATAACAGTACAATGCATGGTTTTTATTCAAAGGATTTATTGATGTGACATTAAAATACCTACATAAGTTCGAAGAACTTTATTATAAACCTTTTGTATATTTTGTAGCTTTGGATTTAATATAGAATTTTATTGATGATGATGGATGTTAATCTGAGAAAGTATATTGTAACCCGAACAAACAAGACCAAAAATCTATTTTGAAAAAAATATTATTTTTTTACACGTACTTCCTTTCTATTAGGAATATAATTATGTCAATACATAATATTATGTCACAATATTAAGTCACTCTAAAATAGACTTACAAGTTTCTGAAATGTGTTTATAGATTTATTTTTATTTTTTCTAAAAAAGCTTTCCGCCAACTCCCAAACGATGGCCACCCTATAAAAGAAGCTCGCAATGGAATTTGTAAGTGGGCAAGGTCGAAAATTGATGCGCGATCGAGACTAAGTGTCCGTATGCACGGTAATACGACCATTCAAATAGGATTTGTGTGTCAAGCGCACTATGTGGGAAGGAACCAAGCTGTAATGTTAATGTTCGTAGCTAATGTGTAATGTTTTGTGGAGTTCAAGTTGAACCAAAACTATTAAACAAGAAAACGATGATTTATAATATGTACAGGTACCAAGATGCCATCATCGTTATCTTGTATCGACTAAAAACTATGTGCAATAATTTAATGATAAGGTTTTCTGACTCTACAGAGGTAACACTGGAAAACTTTCATTTAATTGCACAACATCGTAAGAAAGCTTGAGGAAAATGTTTGGATTTCAGACATATTTCAGCTAGCAAAAAAAAAATGATAGACACTTTTTAATGGACCCTAGAAATATTATTAAAAGATACCATTGTTAAACCAGCTACAATAATCACCCATCCATCAAGATCTGCAGATACACTCAAAGTGCAAAAGATGACCTAACGAGGTATCTTGCATAAAGCCGTCCCCGACAATTATACAAGTCCATCCTCGAAGTCATAATATCGTGATGATGAAACATCGACCACGACTTGAGAAGAAGTAGATCGACCTACAACAAACTATATATACTGTACTGACGTTGTAAGGTTATCAGTTGCAGCCACAGCTTCTGGGTAGCAAGTTCATCTTACCAACAGCAAAACAAATAATAACAATGAAATTGGTGAGATAAAAGTTGCTTTGGATAGTAAAACAAATATTAATTGTATCAAGAAAGAATAACAAATATTTGGGAGATGTCAATAAATAGTTTTATCTTGATCTAATAATTACCAGGATTAAAATGATCATGATTAAATTAGAAACCCACAAACAATACTTAAATAAATACGTTTAATAATCATACTTATCAATTTTTTTTGTTGTAGTTCATCGTGTTAGCCGCCGTCGCATTGGCCCAGGCCGCCAAATTGGACAAGACCTACCTCCCACCCAACGCTCAATCTTCAGCTGGATCTGCCTTCCTCGAAACTCCTCGTCTGTCTAACGGATTCCAAGACCAAACTGGTGCCTTCTCCAATGGATTCTCCAACACTGATGCTTACTCCCAGAATGGTGCTAACTCCCAGAATGATGCCTACTCCCAGAACGGTGCTTACTCCCAGACTGGTGCTTACTCAGGTTTCGAAGCTCGTCCCGAGCGCGCTCAGGCTGCCTTCGAGAGGAACGCTGCTATCCTCCGTCAGGACAACTCCAATGATGGAGAGACTTACGCGTACGCTTATGAAACTGAGAACGGCATCTCCGCCGAGGAGAACGGAGTGGCGACCAATGGAGTCCAGGCTCAGGGCGGTTACTCCTACACTGGTGACGACGGCCAGGTCTACTCTGTGAGGTAAGGATTTATTTATCCAGACTGATAGGTATATTACGAAAAACAAAATTCGAACTTGGACATGTTTAAAAACTGTTGATATTAACAGGTACACCGCTGACGAGAACGGATTCCAGCCCCAGGGTGACCACCTCCCCACTCCCCCTCCTATCCCTGAAGAGATCCTGAAGGCTCTGGAACAGAACGCCCGCGATGAGGCTGCCGGTATCTACGATGACGGTAAGGATCTTAATTAACAATTCAGTTGGTTCCCGGCCTAGCTTTAGCTAATGATTTAAATATTTTTTTTTTGTGCACAGGTTCCTACAGCGAAGGCAAATACGAGGGCACCAACCAACAACAGTACTATAACGATAACGCTCAAGCTATCAACTACAACAACGCTCCGTCTAACAACTACAATGATGCTCAGTCCAACAACTACAACAATGCTGATGCCGTCGTCACCAACAACGCTCTCCTCGGCAACGACGCTACTGGAAGCGGCAGCTCCGTCGCCGGCGTGCAGAAAGCGTACCTCCCTCCCTTCGCTCAGCGCAACAACCAGAGGAGCGGAGCGAGGCAATCCTCCTTCAACGCGAGAGACGGATACCGTTACTAGAGACTGTAGAATTATGATTGTTAAAACGACTTATTAAAATTAAATAATGTATTTATGACTAAACTGATTTAGTTGTTTGATTTATAAATTAATTAATCCTTACATCAGCATAAAAAAAATAGGTACATAGGAGTATAAGCACCAAGAGGCTTCAATGATGGGAATAATGACACACAACCCATGACTGTAATAAATGAATAAATTATTAGCTTCTGCCAGCGGTTTTAGCTCGTCTCGTACGATTCGCAATGGGATATAGTAGCATTTAGCCATTCTCGATTAATGGGCTATCAAGATTAGACTGAAAGAACATTTAAAATAAATGAACAGGATGTTTGCAACTCTGGAATCTGATTCGAGACGATTCCGCGATTTTTCCGCCATTATACAAGGCATATTCAGCCGCTGAAATATTCATGATAAATTCGTAGTCGGCGATGAGTCGAAACATTTCCACTGCTGGATAAATGCCTCCTCCAAGCTGGGTAGATTTGCCTATATATCAATACCGCACTAAGCTGGCGTGCTGGCATACGCACTGTGGAATATTTTAGCTTCGGAGATGCTGCTACCCATCGCCGAGCGATTAGGACATATCAGTGTTAATTTACCCCGAAATACGACTCTTCCAAAGGATGCGAAAAATGAAAGTGTTTTAATGCATTACAAATACAATCATGCATTGACAAAGGTTGAGTATCATACCAAATTAAGTATCACGTCAAAGTTAGTTGTTATTTTGAAATGAGCTAAATAGGTAGGTCTGTAGAACTAAAAAAACACTTCACGCTTTGTATGCAATTTTTAAGATTCATTTCCAAACATTTTCCAAATTCTCTTAATATTAATGTTGAATGCCTCTTTTTCATAAATGAGGCAAAGAGATTATGGGTATTAACTTTGTAAAGAATCTCATTCCAGAAAATAAAAGAATTGATAAAGATTTCATTCAATATAAGCCCTTTCCTCAATCTCAAGACACGCAGCATTCCGAGTTTAACACCATTCCATCAGTCATGATCCATTTCACCCCTGAAATGTACTAAAAACAATAAAATATTCAAAAACCACACAAAAATAGCGTTTTATGTAACTAAGTTTTAGATATTTGCCTACTATGGAAACATGCAAATTAACTACTAATTCTGAAGGATTTTTTGTATATCAATGTTCTGAAAACTTTGACTTTGTTTTTGAAGGTTAGAAGTGAGACGCTGTCTAGCAATGACTTCTCACAGTTTCAATATTTTTATTGTAGGCAATTGTATGCTTGACATTTATTGTATTTATTTGAATCAGGCATCTAAGGCCCATAGAAAAATACAATACACAAATATTATAACATTAAAACATACACTAATAATATTGATTTCAAAGTTTAATCACATCTATCTCAATAGTTTAAGAGTTAGTTATTTCCTAGATTCGATGAAACTGCAGAGGCTGAGGAAACTCAGCTGTCATCCCAATCATCAGAGAAATATTTTTATATACTTTGATGACATCATTTCCGTTTAACTTAATTAATTAACTTAAGGTAATACTAAGCCTAAGAAAAGACCTACATTATTATTTGTGACGTCATATACGTACTGTACATTAAAACATACTGACAGTTAATTGGTCAAGGTGAACTAATGCTTCCGGTAACTGCGTTCCAGTTATTGACCCATCTGCTTTTTGCGCACATCACGATGTTACAGTTAAAATCGGACAAGGTAATATTATTACATTCCAATCAAAATACATCATAGTTAAGAAGCATAAAATTACCGTTCCAGATCTAGAAAAAGCCTTGCCCATTTATAGATTGCTAATTGAAAAAAGATACAAATATTTGATAAATCATACAACGTATATTTGACCCTAACAATATACTCATACCAGTACATTTTGCTTATAATATGTACCGAAACTTTCTTATCGGTGAGCTTCAGTAAAGGTCAACCGCAATAGAACAAGTTCATCCCCGAGCATCGCATCGTCATTAAGAAACATTGCCGCTACTTGCGATGTTACTAATTGATCTGCACCTGACTATATATACTGTGATAACGCGCAGAGGTTATCAGTTGCAGCCACGGCTTCTGGGCAACAAGTTCAACAATAAATAAAAAATATTAAAAATGAAATTGGTAAGCTTACGTAGTGAAAGTGATGTAGTGAGTGCTACTGTGTATCGAATGTTAAGTGTTGTTAAATATTGAATTATTTTTCAGTTTATCATCTTAGCTTCAGTGGCTTTGGCCCAGGCCGCCAAACTGGACAGGACCTACCTCCCACCCAACGCACAAGCTGCCGCAGGATCTGCTTTCCTCGAGACTCCTCGTCAGTCCAACGGATTCCGCGACCAATCCGGTGCTTACTCCAACCCCAACGCGTATGCCCAGACTGGTGCTTACTCAGGCTTCGAAGCTCGTCCCGAGCGCGCTCAAGCTGCCTTCGAGAGGAACGCTGCTATCTTCCGTCAGGACAACTCCAATGATGGAGAGACTTACGCGTACGCTTATGAAACTGAGAACGGCATCTCCGCCGAGGAGAACGGAGTGGCGACCAATGGAGTCCAGGCTCAGGGCGGTTACTCCTACACTGGTGACGACGGCCAGGTCTACTCTGTGAGGTGAGAATTTATACGATCTAAGTACCTAGCATTGCTTTCAAGTTGGCCTATGAAAACCTTACAATAACTTTATTTTTTTTGTTTAGGTACACAGCTGACGAGAACGGATTCCAGCCCCAGGGTGATCACCTTCCCACTCCTCCTCCTATCCCTGAAGAGATCCTGAAGGCCCTGGAACAGAACGCTCGCGATGAGGCAGCTGGTATCTTCGATGATGGTAAGCCTTCTACTTCTGACATTGTTTGTAGAGCCTTCGAGTTTTTGGTATAAGAAATGAACATCTCAATAAATATTGTCTTTGTGTGCCAGGATCTTACAGCGAAGGTAAATACGCTACTGATAGCCAACAACAGTACTACAACAACGCTGCTCTCGGCAACGACGCTACTGGAAGCGGCAGCTCCGTCGCCGGCGTGCAGAAAGCGTACCTCCCTCCCTTCGCTCAGCGCAACAACCAGAGGAGCGGAGCGAGGCAATCCTCCTTCAACGCGAGAGACGGATATCGTTACTAAAGACTGTGAAATGAATTGTTAAAATAAATCATATTATTTATTTCTAAACATATTTGTTTGTATATTGTCATTATGAACCCCTTTAAGACATTTGGTATTTATTAAAATTATATGACAGATAACAAGATCTGAAAATGAAGAATCAATAAAGCAAACAAGTTACTGGGTTTCTGGGTTTAAAACTAGCATTCATAAAAATGAACGAAAGAAATTAGTTACTTCGCGCCTATTTACTTCATTTCTTAGATTACTAGCTTCTGCCTGCGATTTTAACCACGTCTAATAACAAATACGACACTACCCAATATAGCATTCATGAATACAAATCTATCACCTCGTGCCTTGAAAAATTGAGACTTTTCACGTCACTATTCCAGGAACCCCGTGAGCCAGACAGCTTTATTCTCATGCCGTGGTGTTGTTGGGAATTATTTTTGGCTTATGTTTAACTGATCACCAGATATAGTAACAAACAGCAGACAAAAATAGTAAATGATCACCAAAATGAAACTCGCATTTTAATGTAAAACTATCACCAAAGTTTTAACACTTTGCTATCCTATTTAAGTGAAATTACTCCAAAATAAATCATGCGTAAGCCAAAAATAGTAAATGATCACCAAAATTAAACCACCATTTTAAAGTAAGATTATAATTAGATTATTCCCATTATTTTTAGGAGATTTGGCATACAAAGAGCAATTTTGTTTTAAATTATAATACTTAATGTACTCGTGTAAGACCTTTGATGATATTACGTTAACAAAAAAAAACAAATAAAAAAATATTTTAATTTCAAACATCATCATTTGCATTTTACTATAATCCTCTCGTCTGAATGTAAATAAATAACTGTTATTTGCATTTTCCCACTAAAATTCTTCTTGGTTTACTCTGGACGCAAAGTAGTATTCAACCCTAGTAGTAGTAGTAGTAGTAGTAGTAGTAGTAGTAGTATTCGTAAATCAACCCTTACCCTTAACATTTTTATTATTCACTTCATCGTAGCCTTTTCCCAACTATGTTGGAGTCCACATTCAGTCTAACAGGCTTCAGCTGAGTACCTACACATACAAGTGGTTTTCATGGAGCTACTGCCTTTCTGACTTCCTCAACTCAGTTTCTTGGGCAACCCAAAACCCCATGGTAGACACACTCATTGAGATAAAGAAAAGTAAATTTCATGAAAGAATTATGTTCTGTACCCGGAATAAAAGTACCGTTTTCATGCATTTCATCATCGTCATCAATCGGTTCAAGCGTTATAGCGTAAAAGCGTAACAAACATACAAATAAACCAACTCTATAAGTAAGGATTCACGGCCGTATTATTTTTCGATCATGACATTTGATGGTATGCTCTAATTTGCCTTTCAAGGATACCCATACCTGATGACCGTTTAAGATCATGTTCATACATGTAATTACTTGTTACATCTTATAATCAGTTGATCAAGGTGAACTAATGGTTCCGGTAACTGCGATCCAGTTATTGACCCATCTACTTCTGGTGTATATCACGAAGTTACAAAGAGTCATTTTTTAATTATTGTATAACTTATGAAACTGCATGGAATGGCTTATCTTTTGTTGTCAATAAAGGTCTAGAAAGTTACCTGTGAGAAGTTAAAGTTTGTGAGGGTGGGGGAAATACATAATCCATCTATCAACTCAACAGTTGCGTCATTGCGAAAGAAAAGGCACAGCAAAAAGAAATTGCTCCTAAAACGATCGTTACAGTACGTTCTTATGAAATTCACATGGATTTAGGCTATATTTTTAATTCAAAAGCATCTATTTTTTGTAAAAAAACTTAATTTCTATGTAAAAAAATTAAATCACGGGGTACAAAACGTCGTCCTTATGTACCTATTTTCACTAAAAAGCAGTGGTGCAACAATCTCCCCTGATCCCTGTCTGATAGGTTCGAAAAACGTTTTAACAATCTTAGGTCATCTTAATGACTATGCTAAATAACTTCCATGTGTTGTATTGTATTACATATACCTAGTTAAACTTTCTTATCGGTGAGCTTCAGTAAAGGTCAACCGCAATAGAACAAGTTCATCCCCGAGCATCGCATCGTCATTAAGAAACATTGCCGCTACTTGCGATGTTACTAATTGATCTGCACCTGACTATATATACTGTGATAACGCGCAGAGCTTATCAGTTGCATCCACGGCTTCTGGGCAGCAGGTTCAATACAACAATAAATAAAAAATATTAAAAATGAAATTGGTAAGCTGACGTAGTAAAAGTGATCTAGTGAGTGCTACTGTTTATCGAAAGTTAAGTGTTGTTAAATTTTTAAATAATTTTTCAGTTCATCATCTTAGCATCAGTGGCTCTGGCTCAGGCCGCCAAACTGGACCGGACCTACCTCCCACCCAACGCACAAGCTGCCGCAGGATCTGCCTTCCTCCAGACTCCTCGTCAGTCCAACGGATTCCGCGACCAATCCGGTGCTTACTCCAACCCCAACGCGTATGCCCAGACTGGTGCTTACTCAGGCTTCGAAGCTCGTCCCGAGCGCGCTCAGGCTGCCTTCGAGAGGAACGCTGCTATCCTCCGTCAGGACAACTCCAATGATGGAGAGACTTACGCGTACGCTTATGAAACTGAGAACGGCATTTCCGCTGAGGAGAACGGAGTGGCGACCAATGGAGTCCAGGCTCAGGGCGGCTACTCCTACACTGGCGATGACGGCCAGGTCTACTCTGTGAAGTGAGAATTTATACGATCTAGTGACCTAGGTTTGCTATCATGTTGGCCTATGAAAACCTAACAATAACTCAATTTTTTTTGTTTAGGTATACCGCTGACGAGAACGGATTCCAGCCCCAGGGTGACCATCTCCCCACTCCTCCCCCCATCCCTGAAGAGATTCTGAAGGCTCTGGAACAGAACGCTCGCGACGAGGCTGCTGGTATCTTCGATGATGGTAAGCCTTCGGCTTCTAACATTATATATAGAGCCTAGGAGTTTTGGCAACTTAAATGAACATCTCAATAAATATTGTCTTTGTGTGCCAGGATCTTACAGCGAAGGTAAATACGCTACTGATAGCCAACAACAGTACTACAACAACGCTGCTCTCGGCAACGACGCTACTGGAAGCGGCAGCTCCGTCGCCGGCGTGCAGAAAGCGTACCTCCCTCCCTTCGCTCAGCGCAACAACCAGAGGAGCGGAGCGAGGCAATCCTCCTTCAACGCGAGAGACGGATACCGTTACTAGAGACTGTAGAATGACTTTGTTGAAATAAATTATATTTATTACCTACCTTAAATGTGTTACATTTCCTTATCACTAATGAACCCCTTTGAAAGCAGAATGTTTTGAATTTCAGTAGACTAAAACTCTGATTATTTTTTTTATGTCAACCAGCGGTGATTCCAGTAATAAAATGTCTTCCAGCTTAACGTCGGTTAAAAATCGCTGATACAATCCAAAAATACGAAGAATAACCAATGGTCTACGAGAGTAATCTTTTCAACCCATGAAAAGATTACTCTTAAAAATCAATCATCAAAATCAAAACACTAAAAAACTTCATAACTTTATTAGCTTCTGACCACTTCTTCTTCTTCAATTTAAGAGCCCAGCTCTTGTCGGTCCAGCTCCTTCCATTTACGGCTATCTAGCGCCAACTCCTGATCTTCCTTATACGTCACAACATTCACCTTCTCTTTAATTTAAGCTGTATTATTTATTCTGACCACTGATCTGTATTATTTTTAAATCATGAGTTTTTGATGGTATGCTCTAATTTACCTTTCAAGGATACCCATACCTGATGACCGTTTAAGATGATATTCATATAATATTTATTACATCTTACAATCAATTGATCAAAGTTAAACTAATTTTTCCGGTAACTGCGTCCCAGTTATTGACACATTTGTTTTTTCATTCATAAAGAAAATCTATTTTGAAATTATTTCACAAGTTATGGGAAAACATCACAGGATTGCTTGTGAAAAGTTGAATGCAGTCGTATGATTTAATAATATTTGTGTGAACCAAGGAAATACATGATCTTTATAATTGCGTCATTATAATAATAATCATTACTAGAGAACTATGAAATGTTCCAGACAAACCAGCAATTATTATTGTTACTTAAACAACCCTTAGGTACACCACGATCTTATGAAAATTACATGGGTATGGATAAATATATTCAAATTTAAGTTCAAAGGTTTCAAATTCAAAACAACACTTTGCAATGTCAATGAAATAATAAAAAAAAGAACTGATTCCCTGGCGCCTTTTCACTAGTGGTGATTTCATGTCAAAATTTCACTATAATCCTGAAAGGAAGTGGTGCAACAAACTACCTAGTAACATAAGTCTGTCTGGTAGGTTTCAAGAACGTTGTTCTATATTAGTTCATCTTAATTACTGTGCAAAATTACATCCAGGTATTGCATATACATACATACGTAGTTAAACTTTCTTATCGATGAGCGTAGGTACTATATTTGTAAAGGTCAACCGCAGCATCCCCGAGAGTGGTATTGTCATTAAGAAACATAGGCCGCTACTTGCGATGTTATTAATTGATCTGCACCTGAATATATATACTGTGATAACTCGCAGAGGTTATCAGTTGCATACAGACCTTCTGGTCAGAAGGGCCAATACAAAAATACATTAAAAATAATAAAAATGAAATTGGTAAGCTGACGTAGTGGAAGTGATCTAGTGAGTGATACTGTGTATCGAATGTAAAGTGTTGTAAAATATCAATTTATTTTTCAGTTCGTAATTTTAGCTTCAGTGGCTCTGGCCCAGGCCGCCAAATTGGTCAGGTCTTACCTAACTCCCTACGCACGAGCAGCCGCTGGATCTGACTTCCTCGGCACTCCTCGAGAGTCCACCAGATTCCTGGACGAAAGTGGTTCGTTATCCAATGTTTTTGCCGAAACCGATGTTTACGCCCAGACTGATGCTTTCTCAAGCTTGGAAAGTCGTCCCGACCGCGGTCAGGCTGCCTTCGAGAGGAACGCTGCTATCCTCAATCAGGAGATCCAAAATGCTGAAGAGACTTACGCGTACGCTTATGAAACTGAGAACGGCATCTCCGCCGAGGAGCACGGAGTGGCGTCCAATGGAGTCAAGGCTCAGGGCAGTTACTCTTACATTGGCGTTGACGGCCAGATCTACTCTGTGAGGTAAGAAAAAGTAACTTAACTTTGAATTGACACCTAAATGTGATAATTGCCCTGTATCTCAAAAATTTCTTTATCAGGTACACAGCTGACGAGAACGGCTTCCAGCCCAAGGGTGACCACCTCCCGACTTCCCCTCCCATCCCTGAAGAGATCCTGAAGGCTCTGGAACAGAACGCTCGCGATGAGGCCGCCGGTATTTACGATGATGGTAAGCTTTCAACTATTATATTTCCCATGCCATTAGACATTGAAAGCATTCCTTATTGCCTCTCGTATTTAGATGTTAATTAATGTCCTTATTTACTCCTTTATCTTTTCCCAGGTTCTTACAGAGAAGGCAAATACGCCAATGAATACCAACAACAGTACTACAATGCTGATGCCATCGTCACCAACAACGCTCTCCTCGTGCCGAAAGCGTACCTCCCTCCCTTCGCTCAGCACCACAACCACAGGAGCGGAGCGAGGCAATTCTCCTTCAACAACGCTGTTCCCCGCTATGAAGCTTCCGAAAGTGCTGGCTCCATTTATGGAGTCCAGAAGGCGTATCTTCCACCTGTAGCTCGAAGACATTCTTTCATCGCGAGAGACGGCTAGCGTTATTGAGACCGAGACTGATGTTTGTAACTGTAAAATAAATATTGGACATCAAACGTTTTCTGTTTACAATTCTATCACGGTTAGTTAGTTTTTCATAGTTTAATTTTCATTGCACCTAAAAAAAACAAAACCTATAGATAAATAATATTTATATGGTACATATACAACATGTTACAGCCTTTTTATCATCCCACTGCCGGGCACAGGCCTCCTCTCACACGGAGAAGGATTTAGCACTAATCACCACGCTTGCTGAATGTGGGTTGGTGATTTCCGACTTTATAGTCCAGGATTTGTCAAGATGTTTTTCTTCACCTTTGTTTCAGGCATTGGTGTCCAAGATATACTTAGAAAGTACATATAAAACTTGAAGTTGCATTGGTACTTGCTTAACCTGGAATCGAACCCACACCCTCAAACTGGAGAGGTTGGTTCTGTACCCACTAGGCCACCAGATATAATACAATAAAAGTGGCTTATACTTTAAAGCATAAATTAAAAATAAAGAATCGTATGTCCAACTACAAATAAATGATTTTACAATACTGCATAAACGGCATAGTCTAGTACTTTACTTCATTAAAACAAAAAGCAAAGCACAGAACTACGTGAAGTTATCAATGCCCTTGAAATTAATGTTCCAGTTCAACTATCTTGAGCGAACTGTTTCACAAGGATCTTCATCATTAGACTACCAGTACACTGACAACTGTTAGTCGGCCGATAGTTTGTTTGGGCTCTTAAATCTGTATGAAGATGAATGGTAGTAAGCACATGACAACGATCAGGTATTGGGTATATCACACCGACTAAAAATTTTGATTTTACGATTTTCTTAAAAAAATATATTTTCTTCGTAAGTTGCGTTGTAAGGAGAAAAATATTTTTGAATATATTTCGTGAATTCAAATAAAAAAAATGATCAGTTTAGTACCAAATAAATGCCTGATTGTAGTTACATGTGTACTTCCATTCATCTTCATACTGATTTAAGACCCCAAATCAACTATCGGGCGACTAAAATTTTGTAGTGTGCGCGTACTCTTGCTATATAATACTACAAATTATTTAAAGATAACGTGTCGTGATGTGTAGCAATTGAAGTTACGTGTATTAAGATTAAATTGAATTTTAAGACAGCATTGCACAAATGGATGAGTAGGCTGCTGTCTAGATCTGTTTGTATCGGATTGCCTTGAGCAATGATCTGATTTGATGTATTTGTAGCTCATGAAGTTTGTGCAATTCAAGCTCTTTCTTTGGAACTTCTTGCCCACAAATGAAATCAAATAGAAATTGGATGTTAAATGAGTTGATACATTAGGCATTGTTATTGTACTGTGACCGAATTATTAGCCTTTGTTCATTTAAAGGGACCAAATGTTGATTTAGGTTTTCAGCCCTACAAATTAATCCAGATTCAACAACCTAAAAGACAAATCTTAGTTCTGACTTAAAAACCACAAAGGAAGATGTGGACCACAAAGGGAGGTGTTTTATTTTTAGAATGTTTGTGCGATTACAATAAAAACTGAGAACAGTCCTCCCTCAAATGACTCAATATTGAAAAATCGAACAGCAATTTGTTTTACTAATCCCACGATAAGCGTGGGATGGGAAAGACTATTTACTTTATCTCGACAACTTTCAGATTTTAACTAAGAATTTAATGCCTGATAAGGATTTTATAATGATTCGTTTTATTTTGTTCTTGTTAGCACATTTATCAGTCTTGGTAATCATTTATCTTGACCTGTTGTAATTTTTAAGATTCAGATGTTTTTAGGTGATGTCAGTCACAATAATTATTCTCGTATCGGCTTGTAGTTGTGAGGCAAACGTCATAATGTTGTGATAAAGGGTATGTACTTGTAAGAATAAAGAAAATAATATTAAATCTAAAGAGGCGATACACTTTACAGGTAGGTATCTATTTAAGTTATGCAAGTTGTAATGTACTAAATACAAAACAGTTTCAAAGCTCTTTAAATATGTATACTGAACCTGATCAGTATTTGTTTTTCCAAATAAGTTTTCTAAGGCTGTGAAAATAATGATTATTTTATATGCACGAGAAATGAAAATTGGTGTTGTTTCCTTATACTTATGGAAGCCTAGTGTAACATTAATACTGACGGGTATATTTGGAACTGTTCAACTTCAAGAACAATCAAACCATACAAAATGTCGTAAAAAATATGTATAATTTATTTTCAGATCATTTAACAATCATAATTCAACAGTCTCTAGTAACGGTATCCGTCTCTCGCGTTGAAGGAGGATTGCCTCGCTCCGCTCCTCTGGTTGTTGCGCTGAGCGAAGGGAGGGAGGTACGCTTTCTGGACGCCAGCGACGGAGCTGCCGCTTCCAGTAGCGTCGTTGCGGGCAAAAGCGTTCCTGTTGAAGGCAGGTTGCTGGGCTCTGATTCCCTGGTTGTTGCGTTGAGCGAAAGGCGGGAGGTACGCCTTTTGGACTCCATTGATAGCGCTGCCGCTTCCAGCGTTGTTGCGGGCGAAAGCGTTGTTGTTGAAGGCGGGTTGTTGGTTGTTGCGCTGAGCGAAGGGAGGAAGGTATGCCTTCTGGACTCCAGCGATAGGGGCTTGAGCGTTTTGGCTGTGGTACTGTTGTTGGTTGTTGCTGGCGTATGAAGCATCACGATATGATCCTGGAAAAATAGAGAGGATTAGATATCAATGTTGTAGTTTTGAACCCAGTGTTGATATAACAAATTAGATGCAATAAAAAAATTGTAAACAAATAGTGCATTCAAATGTTTTGCTCACCATCGTCAGATTTGCCGGCAGCAGCAGCACGGGCATTCAATTCCAGAGACTTCAAGATTTCTTCAGGGATGGGGGGAGGAGTGGGGAGGTGGTCACCCTGGGGTTGGAAACCGTTCTCGTCAGCGGTGTACCTGAACAAAATACATAAGGTTAAAGTAAAATTATTGTAGCTCAACTGAATACCAATGATTATTAGATTGTATTTTTTTTTACCTCACGGAGTAGACCTGGCCGTCGTCACCAGTGTAGGAGTAACCGCCCTGAGCCTGGACTCCATTGGTCGCCACTCCGTTCTCCTCGGCGGAGATGCCGTTCTCAGTTTCATAAGCGTACGCGTAAGTCTCTCCATCATTGGAGTTGTCCTGACGAAGGATAGCAGCGTTCCTCTCGAAGGCAGCCTGAGCGCGCTCGGGACGAGCTTCGAAGCCTGAGTAAGCACCATTCTGGGCATAGGCGTTGGGGTTGGAGTAAGCACCGGATTGGTCGCGGAATCCGTTGGACTGACGAGGAGTCTGGAGGAAGGCAGATCCTGCAGCAGCTTGTGCGTTGGGCGGGAGGTAGGTCCTGTCCAATTTGGCGGCCTGAGCCAATGTGACGGCGGCTAATACGATGAACTAGAAAATACAACATAGTGAACTTTAATTGCAGATACCATTTTACTTTTGAAAGTTGATCTTCAAGTGACTAGAGAAATGAGTTGTAATTTTTTATAATTTTACTCTTCTGATTTGAATTTTTTTAATTTTTTTTTCACTCGTTGTACATGAAATTGTTATATTTGTTTTATTATAAATCTGTTTAACTGTAAACTTTTTTTGCTCCAAATATTGTTACTAGCTCACCAATTTCATTTTTGCTGTTTGTAAGATGAACTTGCTACCCAGAAGCTGTGGATGCAACTGATAACTCTTCAATGTCAGCTCACTATATATAGTTGTGTGTAAGTCGATCTACTTCTTATTTACCAGCACATAATATTTCATAATCAAGATTCTTGTTCGAGGATGGTTCAGTCTAATTGTAGATGGCCTTAGCCAACTGATTGAGATAGCTCTGATATTAAAAGGTGTAATCATGCTATTGAACTAGATAATGATCTGGTTTTCTATTAGGTTTGGGAGGTCAAAAGTCAGACGCTATAAATCAAATATATTCAATCCAAATTCTAATGGAGTAATGAGGTAAAAGTAAGGTCTGTATGTTATGTGGATAGCCGTCTTGTATCATATTATGGGTGTTTATTACCATAATAAGCCGAAGATGTGTAACTTTACTAAATGGGTGCGAAAATTTCTTAAAAGAAGAAGGTTTGTTTTTCTTACCACTACAAGTATCATCATCATCTTGCCCTTATTACATTTTATACCGAGACTGGTTCAGGATTTACTCACAAGTCATATTATATTATTTCTTTGTTTTTGCTATAACTACTCAAAATAAAACACTAACGATACAACAATAAATAAGACATCAATGTTAAAGTCATCGTTAAACAAACTCCTGAACAAATCTTTTTCTGCAAATCTAAATTACTTTTGTGGTTTATGCATAAAGTCGTAAAATAAAGTAGTACCAGTGATCAATTATATCATTATCTCGACAGTCTCGTTAGCCTAGTGGTCTAAAAGAACTGACTTATTTTGAAAGGAGCTTTGGGTTCAATTTAAATATAACAATGGTCGGCAATGTTTATAAGCTTACAGGACTCTATAAATTGCTGAAATTGAATCGCTTTTTGCGATATCGATGAAGAAGTTTGAAACTCTAATTGTCTAAACATGTTTCCTAATGTATTGTTATATTCCTCTACGTCAGGGACAAACGTTAGCCTCATTCAAAGATATACTATTTGTATGTCAAAACCTTTAAGATGCACCTATCAAAAACATCCTGAGTCATTCTTGACTGACAGATAAACAAAACATTTAGACGCACATCAATTTAGTATCAATAATTCTACATACAAATATGCATATCTAAACCTAACATCAAACAGCCATCATTCACATTTTACAACAGTAATAACATCTGAGGGCACGGCAGTGCCCCAGCCAAGACTCGAGCAAAGCGGGCACGGCCGTACCATCTTTTCTCGAAGCGTTTCGCGGCTATTTCAGCCCCCTGTATCTTCCATGTGAACAAAGCTAGGAGTTTAGGTTTTCGATGACCATGAGTAAGTATTAGAACAAGCTCAGTCCCAAAATTACAAGAAATTTAAATAAATAGTTTACGAGTTATGAGCGATCAAAGTTACACCATTTTGTCACTGACTCACTCACTGACCGATCATCAAAAGTCTAAGGTACTTCTAGCAAACTTAGAACCTTCAAATTTGGTACCAAGATAGGTTATTGGCTACATATAAAGGGAAAATTATAAAAACCTTAAAACTTTATAAAAAAATAGGAAACAAATTTATATTTGCGGTTTTTCAAGAACATTGTGTATGAATTTTGACTGCATTGATAACTTTGTTATTTATTTATGTACAAAATGTTACCATTTGTTTTATTGTTACGTAGTGTGGTATATTGTTATTATGTATTAAATATACATACATATGAATAAAAAAGCTAGGTTAAAATAAAATGAATAATGATAAAATCTTTCATATTAATGCAGTGCGATAAATACTGCATGCTCGCTCGATAGATGGCGTTGTCCTGGTCTAAATCGCGCTACGGTTTTTAGTTAAAAAAAAAACAAATAATTTCATGTGATGGCGCCAAAAATTCGACAATTTCGAAATTGTTTAATTTATTTTTAAAAAATGTTGTTTACGTGCTACTTTAGGTCTACATATTTAGTTTGTTATATATTTAGTTAGTTGCATGTAAGTTAATTTACTTTGTTATATACTTAGAGAAGAAGGAGACCACAAAAATAAATTAGATCCCACAAAAACATTAAATGTAAAAAAAGCCAATCCTCTACGCAATTCCTCCACCGTAAAAAGTTTTGAGATCGCATAGAAGCCAAGTCCTGTTCAACTTTATTTGTAATAATAAATCAATATTTTGTGACTATATCAATAGTTTTGTTCACATTACAATAATATTGTCTTGGCCATGAGCACAAGTTAATAGTCGCTCCCTGAAATAATGTGTAAATACCATTGAATTGATACATTCTATATGGACATGATTTTACGATTGGACTGATTGGAATTTGAGATCACCATGGACCAAACATGCGCCATAGTAAATGTGCAAGTCATGATTTTGGATGATACTGACTGTCGGTCATTTAGTAACAATTGAAAAAACTAAAAGTATTTAATTCTGTGATATTAAACTTCATGATTGACTTTCACCTCTCCAAGATATGCTGTATTATATTTGTAGTTTATTGTGCTCATGGCCAAGTCAATATTATTGTAAAGTGAACGAAACTATTGATATGGTCACAAAATATTGATTTATTATTACAAATAAAGTTGAACAGGACTTGGCTTCTATGCGATCTCAAAACTTTTTACGGTGGAGGAATTGCGTAGAGGATTGGCTTTTTTTACATTTAATGTTTTTGGTGGGATTACTTTTACTGAAACTATTGAACATTGCTACATAGAGCTTTTGATAGCATTCGGAACATGGAGGAAAAAATTACTAACGGAGATGTCATAACGCCAAATCTCTTCACGTTCGTTCCCAATATTTTATCTTTCTTCTATTATGTGATGTTAGTAATTTCTCATTACTTGTATGGAGCTAGTGTCAAAATTATATATCTACTAAGTGAAAGAACAGAAAGATAGAATATTAGGAACGGCCGGCGTAGCGCGCCAAAATGCTGGTGTTGGGGAGACGAGGAACGTTACTATCTCCGCCTTTATACGCCTTCTTAGGACCCGCCCATTTTTTATAATACCAAAAATTGATGACAAACAGTCGTAACTGATCGTTTTGATCATGCTCGCCGCACGTCTTTGACCTAGAAGAAGGCGCCTGACCTACCAGCATTATAGCATCTCCGCTCATCTTTCCTTTCTCCGTAATTCGAAGCTATTTATTTTAGTGCTGTATCATCGCGAGTATTGAGTTTAGGAGAGTAAGATATCGAGGTGAAGGTCGGACATTATTGTAGCGTTAGTTCTGAATTGGATATGTAGGTGGCGCTTGATATCGATGTGTCTTAAATCTTTTGTAGTTTTTTAGTTGGGGGTAGGACTGTTTTGTAGTGATTCTTTGTATTTCCCCTCTTTTTGTTTTGTGCTTTTGTGATTATGTGTTTCCTAAAGTTAAATATAATTAAACATTTTGCAATTTAATAATTTGTCTTAATAAAATTTCTATGTTCGTTTGTCTCATTAAATGTCCGTATAAAAGTATAATTTTTAATACTACGGACTACCTTTGATTCATATCGTTGATCTGAAACTATAAAAAAAATATCTTTATTTGGGCATCACACACAGTTACCGCTAACCCACGAGTAAAAAAAAAAACTTGGTATTATAGCACCTAAAGCAAGGATCGTGATATCATCCTAAATCGATATAGTTCTCGCAGCATTATGACATGGATCGGTATTATAATCGAATGATTCGTTTCATCACTGACCGCACAATTTTATAATGGCCGCCCATTCATAGCGTTAAGGTGAAGCCGCATTCAAAATAAAAAAATGGAAGAAAATTTGGATCACATATAAAAAAACATTTAACTTGAGAAGCATGACTTACAATGGATGAATAATCATCAAATAATTCCTGACATTATGACAAAAGGTCCCACTAAAACAATATATTGGTAGGTAGACTAATATTATAGAACCTTAGAGTTAGTTTGCTTGATCTTTAGAATTTCTGCTTCGATTCGAAATATTCTTTCAGTTATCGATACTTGGACGACTGGACGTGTGCGAAACCTCGAACGGACGGTTTAATTAAATGCAAAAAAAAACTTTTTTTTTCCTTCCCTTAGTCCGTGGCTGCCCTAGTAACTGTTTCTAAAATCCAAAAAACCTTAATTTCATATGGTAAAAAGAATGTTGTAAATCTTTAGGTATTGGCAAAAAGCTTTTAAAAGCACACAATATACCCCTTAACCAGCAGTGCAGAGTTCACGGTCGACAAAGTAATTATTTAGACAATAATGACCATTATCTTACAGATGAGGTCCGATCGTGTGCGCGACGACCTTTCACTGTATTTGTATTGTACGTTCAATGGGAGAGAAATGACTGAGCAAATTGACTTAGATTTTGAAGAATAAATTGAAATGTAATGTGATATGAATAATAAGGTGATGATTTAAAATTCACATTTACAAACATACCAAGAATCTGAACTGCAATAAGCAAAAAAACCTGCGTTCAGAAAGTACGGGAAATTACAAAAAAATTGCAATAACTATAATGGCATCCAGACCTACTTTATCAATCACGGCAGATATTCCCTCTAAGGAGACATTACCTGTTTGTTAAGCACGTGCATTTACGCAGACACAGGTGCGCTGACTATTTCCTCCCTCTCATAGTTTGATAGGACAGCAATCCAACAGGACCTGAGAGAGCATAGCCGCAGAACCAAGCTTTACCATCCTTCTCTCTGACACACCAACAACAACAACTTTTAAAGTTTTCACAGCCCTTTGTGTTTGATAAGTTTGATAACTGTAAGCTATACCGTCATTTATTTTATTGAGGGAATTATAAGTTAAAGATGAACCCATACCCTAGTTTTAGATATATTTAAATACTTTGAAAAATAAGTATTCCCGTGATGTTTTGTTCTTAATATACTCATACCATATACCACAAAGCCAGTTAAATTAAACAATGATTTATGACTATTTACATTTGTAACCTTTAAACAATGTCTAATTACAATGATACACATAATTAATCTCAGGTGTTATGAGGCCGCTAATGACTCATTGTCTAATAATCATCATCATTATGAATTCCTATCAGATATCCTCTTATTATGTCAGTGTTTCATGAAATGCTACAATGATAAATAGGTTTAGTCATGGCGAGAATGGTCTAGATACTGAAATTAATAAGAAAGGAGACCACAGTAAGATCTGGATAAACGAAAACTTCGTATTAGACTAGCTTCCGCCACAGGTTTTACCCGCATCTCGGGGGAACTACTCCGTGCAACCGAATGAAAAGAATAGCCTTTTAGATAAATGGGCTATCTAAAATTGATTTTTTTATCGGTTTAGTAGTTCCTGAGTTGATCGCAATCTAGCAAACAAAGAAACAAAAGTTTTTCAACTTCTGAACGTGAAATATCTGGAAAGCTTCAGATTGAGTATCCATTTTGTTTTAATGTCGGGGTAGGAAATTACAGCACTATCTCATGAATCTATTAGTATCAGTTAAAATGTTAAAGGACCAATAAGACAGTTGCTCTAATTTCCTAAATGAAAACAAAAGGATCCCCAATCGAAAGCTTTAACAAACTCATTATGTCACTTTCAAAACGTGGGCAAACATTTGTCACCAACAAATTACACTACAAGCCAAAATGCCAAGGCCCTATAATTTTACCACGTGATGAAATAATAATAAAAAAATACGCCTAATAATTTTGTGTTTAGTGACAGCAACAATTAGAGGATTGTCACGCTGTCTGTCTGTCACGTACCCACGAACATCTAAATGGTCATTATGGGTTTGTGGGTGGTATAAATATCATTTGTTTTTTTGGGATTGTCACACATCTCAATTGAGTCCTGGTGAGGATACAACGATAGAGATGAAGTGGCTTTTGGTAGGTGTCTAACAAAAATTTCACTTGAAATCCATTTCAATAAAGAAAACGTTTTTATCAATAAAGTAAAAAATGGAAAGTAATGATACCTTTTAATTAAATCATGAACACTACATTTTGTTTTAAAGTGCAAATAAATTCTGGTGTATGTTTTTGTGTCATGCAGTGTATAGTATAATGAGATCGAAATAAACGAAAGTGCTTAAACCCCGTCAGTGACAATATGGAGCGACAATAATCTGTCATTAAGGATTGATACAGTAATGTATCTTCATTGTGTCTTCAACTCATACAATAGGATACATTTATTAGTATAGAATAGTGTCACAGACTGTTATTGAGGCCGGGTGATTTCTTAGACTAGTTATGTGGTACAACTAGATCATCCATATAATTTTCTTAATGTTCTTTCTTTTTGTATTTTTCAGATAACCCTGGCCATCGGCCTAGCAGTCTCTGATAAACTGGACCGGACCTACCTACCACCACCTGGTGCTCAATTTTCTGGAGGCATCCTGGGAAGTCACGATGCTCCATTGGAACCACCTCATCATTTACAACCAGGATTAGAAACTGCCGTAACTGAAGGGCCGCTAGGACCTCAAACCAATATTGGAATAAACGGAGGACCTGTAAACTTTGGGGATAAGATTCCTAAAGTGCCATTTAACTACAGTCCAGATAAGTTCCCGACAACAACAACTTCTTACGCATTCTCGCAGACAACAACCTACCCTCCTGCAGAAGGTTTTGAAACTACACCTTTGCCGATAAATCCTGTTACTGGATTACCAATTCAATTGGAACAGGGTAATATCCCGTTTGGACCTCAAGGACAGCAGAATATTCAAACCCAACCAGGCTACGTTACCAATCAAGTACCAATCTTTGGGACAACTGTTCAGCCTGCAATCATTCCTGGCACAAACAACCAGTTTGCTAACCAGCCAATAAGTCAATATCCGGGACAAAATATAATCACACCGGGAGGTGTCGCTCAAATACCTGGAAAAGGGTATCAGACGTATGATGTTAACCAGGGTCAGGTACAATATCCCGGACAGGGTATAGCAGAACAGCAAGGAACTCAATACACTGGTGCTCCTGATATCAGTCAAGGCCTTAATCAGTACCCAGGGCAAAACGTTGCTTATGGCCTTGAGAATATTCCTGGAGCCACTCAAGGGTTGGTTCAATATCCTACCCAACAGACTTTTACTGGTCAGCCTGGATTCACATCAACAACTGCCGCTCCTACAAACTTACAGCCTAGTGGCAATCAATACGGCACAGTTATTAATCCTGATGGCTCTCAAGGAACTTATTCGGGGCAGCCGATAAATGTTCAAAACTTAGCGGAAGTACAAACTACCCAATCTCCTTTCCGAAACCAAGAATTCCTCAATATTGGCAGTAACCCAGCGCAGTATCCTGCTAACAATCAAAATTATGACGTATCTGGATCAACACCTTCGACCATCCCATCTAATTACTACAACGGTGTCTCTAGCACAACTGCTCTGCCAGAAGTAACATCATCTGCTTCAGCCTATCCTATTCGAGTGTATCGCCCAGAAAGACCACAAGCTGCTGCTGATAGAAACGCTGTGATCCTTAACTATGAGAATATACGTACTCCAAATGGCTACTCGTACAGTTTTGATACTTCAAATGTAATACATGCTGATGAAAGCGGCATCGTAGATAACGGAACTAAAGCTCAAGGATCGTATTCCTACATTGGTGATGATGGAAAAGAATACAGTGTTATTTACACTGCTGATGAGAACGGTTTCCAGCCTCGCGGTGATCATCTACCTACCCCTCCTCCTATTCCTGAAGCCATTCAGAAGGTCATTGAACAGGCTACCAAAGATAAACTCGCTGGAATATTTGACGATGGTAAGTCAATAAACTTCACTTCAAACCTTTTTTCTCATGAGAAATAATATGTACAACTGCTAGTGAAGTAAAATCAAATCCATATAATTAATCAATCATACATACTAATGCATTGTTACAACTTGTACAACCATACTTTAGATTATGATCGCTGGTAATGCAAAAAGTGCAATATAGGCCATTGTTGAGAAATTCAGTAGTATGTGTTCTAATAAATTTATTTTTGTTTCAGGATCGTATGATGAAGCTAAATACGGTGACAATAAATATCAAGGACCTGCAAACCGTCGCCGACCACAAAATCAAAAACACAAGGGCAGATTTGATAACAAACATCCCAAAGTTGGGCAAAAAGATCTCGCAGTAATAAAACCCATAGTAGGGATAGTGGACGACGAATATGATGAAATTATTCCTCAAGATCAATTGAACAGCAACGGTCTGATCACTGATAGCAGAAAAAGCTCAAACGGAAAGTTACCGGCAGGTATGATAAATGATGGCTCTTCAAACAGAGGTACTAACAAAAATAATATCCAGGTTACTGAGCCCACCAAAACTATTTTGGGGAACGGTGATGTATTATTAGGAAGTGTTGATGAATATGGAAGGCCAGGAAACAAACAACTTGGCAGCTATGTGAAACCAGAATCTACCGGACGTCCTCCTTCATCAAATGGGATTATCTCGCCCGTAGATGCGAATGGAAATACCGTTCAAAGTAATGTTTCTGGAATGAAAAATCGTGAAGATGTAACTAAGTACCCCGGAGCTCACGTAGATATCAGTGGAGAGTCGATACCTAGTGGTTTTGGTGAAAATGAAAGACAGGCCAATAATCCTAACAAACCTGGATTTTCTGATGGGCAGAATAAGCAGTCTAAGTACACCAGTAGTACTGCCACTACACCGATAGTCACCGATACTAACCAAATAGGGACACAAAAGATAAAAGACGATAAAACACCTGGTTCTGAAAGAACTGAATATAGTCAAAATCGCAATAACATACCTCAGACGGATACAACATCTCAAGGAAACAACGAAACTCCTTCGATCTCTGATTATATTAACAATGCTGATAACGGACCAGTAAGAAACCAACAACTAACTCAACAAGATGACAATGGGTATTATTACCAGCAACCAAACACCAAATTCGAACAGAACACGTTCCCGACACGATTTAATCCTCAAGAAATATCTTCAACTAGGAAACCAGATCAGGGTAGAAATGAATACGTTAAAGGAACCACTCGCCGGCCATTTATAACTCCTAATGTTTACGATAAAAATGAGAATATCATTAATGAGTCTCCCCAGTCTACTACACAATCTACGAGCCGAAGACCATTCATGACTATAAGAGTCACCTCACCAGCAGGTATTTCTTACACTGATTACGATGATAGTCAAGATTATGTAACCGATCAAGACATTGGTGATGACAGAATTTATTCTGATAAAACACTTCCTCAAAAGAGTGGAACTACTGCCAGACCTTCGATTTATCAATCAACTCAAACATCCAGGCCTCAATTAACTCCAAGTGATCAAAGCAAACGTATCAATCAAAAAGGTTATGTAACTCCAGGACAAAGGACTGAATATTCAGAAACTGTCACGCCAGGTTATTCCTACGAGTCGACCACACCAATGTTTGCTCAAAATTCTCGGTTTGGAACCACTCAAACTCCCCGAAGAATGAATCCTCAACAAAATGGTTCATTGGCTAAAGTTATTGAATCTACTTTTGGTGTCATGAGGCCTGTTAGTACTCAATCTCCTTCAGAAAGAAAGCCATTGGACTACCAATATAAGACTTCAAATGTGGGATCTGGCTACCCAACATCTCCCTCAACTCCTGGTTATAATTTGGTATCTACAACTCCTGGAGTAACCTCGCCTCAGAACTACTACTCTTCTACATTTAGGCCTTCTCAAGAATACTCTACAACATCAGTTCTACCACCAACGTCTGAATTCACAAGGTACAATAACAACCAAGGTTATGGCCCGTCTTCTCGTACGTCATTGAAACCTACGCAAAATGATGGTAGCTTCAACACTGGCTATCAATATGGACCTCCTAAATCTGACCATTCTACTGATTTATTAAATCGTAATCGATCTCAAATTCCTGGAGCGACGCAGTCAAACGGTAATTACCAAACCTCTTACCAACAAGGTCCCGGAGGTTTTCCGAGTACAACTACATCATTTCCAACAACTGGAAGTCAAGGCACTTTTATTCCATCTCAACCTGGAACTACTGCAACTACATCTTTACCATATGGTCCTTACCAAGGACAGTACCAAAATGGTCCTTCAACGCCAGGTTATTCTACTAATATAATATCTTCCACACCAAGCAAAACTCCTGTTTTCCAATATCCTGGATCTGGAGTATCTAACCCTCAAGGAACTGGTCCTAAATATGGACCTTCAACACAGTCTTACCCTTCTTCTGAATCACCCTCAACTACAGGCACTACTCCAGGTGCCTTCGTGCCATCAAGAACGTCTGCCCCAGTTCAAGATTACTCAACTACCTATCGCCCTGGTTTCCAGACTACTAAAGACTCATTTGTAGGCGGTCCTACAGTTGATGGCTTCGGCAGACCAATTACAACTGACCAAGGTGGTTCTTACCCTGGATTCTCACAGACTACACAAGGACCAAGTACAATAAGACCTAACTATGGAGGCACTGGGTCGACCTCATATCCAGAAACTTATGTTAAGACTAAGGTTATTGGAGAAGACTTCAGCGGACCGAAACAACAGCAAAGGTTCGATCCAAAGACAGGTTATCATTATTAATGATTGATGTTAATTGAAGATATTTATTTTTGTTATATTTGAGCAATGTTGAAAGGAATAAAGAGTTTTGAACTAAAATTAATGAGGTTTTATTTTCAAAAAAATAATAATAAGAGGGCTATTGAAACTTTGGTACTGCTAACCAAGCGCTAGTAACAATACCCGTTTAAGAGTTTTTAAATCAAAAAGTTTGTTCTTAATTATAATATAATCGGTGATTGACCGTCTTCCTTCAACTTTACTGCCTATACTTGACACACCTGTTTTGGTCTAAATTATGATAAATGTGTGTTACAAAATTACACATAAACACCATCATTAGCGATGATACACAAAAATCAAATCAAGGAAAGATTCATTCAATTTCCTATATCATTACCGCTTCACACACATGCAGGTAATTACTTCACAGTAAATGTCAAGATCAATATGAAATCTAGATCATTTAATACCCACGTAGACTGATTAAACTGCATGCATTTAAAATCAATTTAATTTGCATAAAAATACAGTTACAATTGCACAATTTTTGTTTTTTTAATCAAACAAGTCACGTTTAAAGGATGCCGCGGTGTAGCTCTATAAACACACAAATGTACTAAATAAGTGGATTCATGAATAAGAAAATATTTCAGAACTATGAGAAAATTTTTACCTTGAAAAAGCTCTGTCTAAGAAAATACAAATGTATGATTACACAAACAGGCAAAGCTCCATCTACACATTAGCTTTGAAAGTCAATGATTCATAATGCGAGGCTGCGTACGAGTCGCACTCACACATGCAAATCAGCTATGTGTTGTGCCTCGTCACGAATAGATGGCGCGTTCGTAAGTGGTGCTCAAAAAAAAGTCGTCGAAACAAGAACAGACTAGCTTTTGGCTGATCTGAAAGAAAAATTACGAAGTATTACAAATTAATATTACGAATTAAGTGTAGCAAAAGTTGAGAATCTTATAACTAGGTACGTTCTTAGAACTTGGTTAGAATGTTTTTCAGTTTATCCGACCTGATATTTTAAAGATAGTTCTAATTACTTCTGCTCTTGCTGTGGTGGACTTCTAGTTAAACTGAATTTTCAGTGGAGTTCTAGAGTTTTGAATCTTACAACCTACGACCCGACCCGAGGAAAGGTTACTGTAACTCTGTGCAAGAAACGTTCTCAAAAATTCTAGCTTCTCGATATTTGTCACGACTGCCATTCTAACTGAAATGGTGTAACACATATCATTAAAGCATAATTGCAGTAAATGATACACTTGATAATTTAGCAACAAATCTATTGTTCTAAATAATCTAGTGAATAAATTGATCATCACGGACATATCTGATGTGGTATCGTGAGAAAACCTACACGTTTACAAACTTATAGCAGTCGTGTGTGATTATGACGAAAGCACTAATGTGGGCCTAGATTCAAGTAATGAATGTAATCATATATCACGTTAGCAATTGTTGAATTAAATCCAAAATAACAAAAAAGAAGTGAAGAGTTGATAAGTGCTTTAATCTCGTTACTTTTGGTAAAAATACACTCTTCCCAAACAATATTGATTTCTGCAGAGTGTTTTTGACTTAATTCTTTTCTAAACCCTCTCAAATATCAAATAGATTTTCAACGTTACAATTACAATAGTCCGTTTGTCTTAGGTATCTTGTCTGTCTGAGTGTGGTTTAGTGACGCCTGCGCACCGATGAACTGTTTATTCAAACAAGGCTCTCTCACGTCTGGCTAGGCTTTCACTGATATCTTCTATTTCATTGTTACTTTATGTTGAAACTTATTTTTGTTCAATGATGGACGCAACGCAGCTGGTCCAATGATTTGTTTTATGAAAATGCTGATACAACGCTCAGTGACTTAGTGAACTTATTGACTCCTGAACGCATTTCTTCTTCCATTGAAAAAGGATAATAATTCAGATTTGGCAAATCAAAAACTTAGTCTTCGATAAAGGAATATATGTTCGGATTCCTATTCAAGTCTCACAATGCAGTTAATAGGCATGTAAATTTCAAGAGAAATGTTAATATCGAATACTGCATACGTCTTACCTGAAACATTGCATTATTGTTTAATGATCTAACATTGAAAGCCAGCATTCAAAACCAATAAATCAATCTTTCAATACAAATACTGAAAGCTTCAATAAAATCATGAACATTAATGTCTTACCGGATAACGATAGAGAGGATTCTAAGAACAGAGATTATAACAATTATCCTATTCCTAGAATTGATGAAGTAATAAAAGCCTATTAAAATAACGATTGCCTAATAACTTATAACGTTCAAATAATGTTGTTTAATGAACTCGCATCTTTTAATCCTACTGATGATATTAATGCGAAAGTTTGTATGTATAGATGGATGTTTGTTCCTACATCACGCAAAAACTACATAAAGGATTTTGTTGAAACTTGACAGCAATGTAGCTTATATATCAGAATAATATTTAAGCTACTTTTTATCCGTGTGCAGGGGAGAATGTTCCTTTGGGAAGCGAGTGAAACCGTAGGCAGAAGTTAGTTTAATATAATGGTAGTTACTGTATGCTATAGTTTTTTATTCGTCTTCGTTTTTGTTGGTCGATAATGGCTTCGGGTCATTTTGGATCCGGTTGCTTTTATTTTGATCTCAAGGTTAAAGATGGGTTGTGTTTTTGTTGAAGGGTCTTCTTAAAGATTTTTATTGAAAGCAAAGTTGTCTTTTGTTAACGTATTAATCTGTGTTTTTGCTTTTATTTCTTCATGCCTTAGACTTCTTATTGTTCTTATTAATTTTGTGACGTTTAATTCAGTTTTATTTATATTGAAGGATATATTGTATGCAATCAACTGAATATAAATATTATACGACTGGTTTTATCTTTGAGGACTTTTCAGTTAACAAATGATAATTACTGGTTTGGTAATTTATTATTCAATTAATATTTTCGTATACGTGCTAAAACATGAGAAATGATCTATCCTCCCTTGTCATTAAATAAAACAAACATACGTGTTCGCACGTTTCACACAGACACTACCTACAAACTCAAACCTACATTAATTAATCAAAAGGCTGCAAACAATATTCTAGATGCAGACGCTACTAATCCTGATCGCATTAGTCACAAATAAATCAACGGACATAATAATTTCAAGCAGAAAGGTCACAAAGTCACTATACACACTGACAGGTTGGCAGCTGAACGCCCACAAAGTCAATTAAGGCACAATCCACCATCGCGTGGGTTAGGCAAAGGATATGACAAATAAATAATAGACTACTGAATAATTTTAGTCTTTATGTACTGAATATCGGTGTTTAAAATGATGATGATGATAATGAAGACTTTATTGTGAATGTTTGTAATAATATTAGAATGTAGTAACAGTTGGATGACAAAACTTTAGTGAGTGATGTGATATTTGAAACTCAACTAGGTGTAGCTAATTTTGATACGATCACCACGATAAGTAGATGAGTATCATTATATTTTATTGAAGCATATATATATTTTATATTTTATTGAAGCTCGATACTTGATAATTACCATAACTTTGTCACAGACAGAAAGCCATTCTTCTCCAAAACATAAACAGAAGGTTTGTTATTATTCTAATAGGCCCTAGTGATACTTGCTATAATGCTACCCAAGTAGTACCTGAGAATATTAGCGAAACGTGTCCTCCCTGACAAGGGCGTGTGACAAAAAGCAAATGCTTTGCGAAAACCCAGAATTCGTTCAAAGCAGTCGTGAGACCAAAACTATAACATAACATACACTGTAGTCGAATTAAAATTTAATGTTCAATAACTGCACTTAGGTTGCCAGGAGGATGATGAGTATCTGCACTGATTACTAAGCAACAAAGTGAATGTAGACCAATCCCAACAAATTCTTAGAAAACGAACACTTTTAATCTTGAACTAACATTAAAACTTGAATTCTATGCATCAAGACCTACTGGCGATCCTTTCATTTCATCTGATGTAAGTCACGTCGGATCGTGTTGTACAATATCAATTCCGTATCGTGTAGCCGCACCCTATACTGAGTTCTCTTCACATTGACATGCCTATTATTTCTCGGATATAAATATATGTTGGAGCATTTGGATTGACACATCGTGATGTGGATGAAGCTTCTTTACTGAGGATTTCTTTAATCTATCTATCGATTGTTTTGCGACTAGAAAAATTATGTCTTACCTTTTCTACTGATATGATGAAGATGGATCACGCAATGACGATTGTCGTGACTCAGTGAATGGAAAATTAGAGCAAGAAGCTTTGGAAAAGCCTTAAATAAGAAGTTAGGAGACGAGGTTTATAGAAGCAAGTTTCAATTGTATTTGCATATCTGAAATAAGTAATATCATTTCAGACTTCGTTTTTCATTCCATTTTTTGCGTAATGTGAATACTTCTTTAGTTATCTGATGAATAATCCTAAGCTAACCGTGGGTAAAACCAGGGGAAGCAACCATAAAATTATAGGATCTATGGAAAGAATGGGATGACCTACTCTACCGATTACAATACGGAGGCATAACATAAATTATGATCGTGAATGCTCCTCTTACTGATATTAATATTATGAACTTTATTACGTACTGTCGGTAACTAAAGTATTCACGGATCATAATATTAACGCTGATTTATTTTCTAATAGCAAATATCTGACATTCAATGATCATGCCTGCGAATTTTTGAATTTGCTGTCCAGCTAATTCCTAAGTGTTGCCAAATTGTATCAGCTACTGTAGAGCCCTTTAAATGGTTTTTGTTAATTACTGAGAAAAGTGCGAATTAATCGTGGGAAGCACTCCTATCTCTAGGACCGTAATCATCTATAGACGATAAGACATAATTAAGCAATAAAACAGCGTAGATTTTAATAGTATCATTAAAACGAACATCTAACCAAACACTAAACAGTTGGCCACGATTGGACAACAGATTATAGTCCACAAATATTTGTAATAACGTGACCAATTCAAAGAAGGATAGGAGCGGCAAAATGGCGCCGGAATCTAGTTCTTTGCAAACCGTACATCTTAGGCCTAAACACACCCACAACACAAACGTCCAGTTTTCTTAAACTGCTGTTTACTTTGAAACTTTATTTAAGTCACTTATTTCTTGAGGCTTCAGCGCTGTTGCGCTATATCAGCCTCGTTAGGATTGACCATCCCATCTCCCGAGCCTTTTCCCAAATATGTTGAGGTCGTATTCCAGTCTTACCGAATGCAGCTGAGTACCAGTGTTTTACAAGCGACTGTCCTATCTGACCTCCTCAACCCAGTTACCTGGGCAACACAATACCCTGCTTAGGTTTGACAAAGTTAAAGTAAAAATATTTGAATCTACATATTATATACTTTAAACTTGTATGAGAAAAATGGTAAACACTGGTTTTAAGAAAACTGTCGTTTATGTAGTTGGTGAGTTCGGGCCTCAGACGTGCATTGCATAAGTGTAGATCTGCAGACGAAAGGGCCGCCAAGGTGAGGGTACGTCCTAAAATAGAGTGCAATAATTATAATTGATTGAGATGTATTTTGTGTCTCGATTAGACATTTATGTATCTCTTTTATAGCAGTATTTGTCCAACACTTCTACTGGTGTTATATTCTTTTATGATTTTCCGTTCACCACAAATATTGATTGTCCTCCTCGGTGGCACCTATTTGTCGATGTGAGTTCGCGACCGATATTTTTTCATACATCATCATCTTTTTATTTCAAGTTCATAACAAATTGAACTTACTTTTAACACGATACTGACATAACTTAGATGATTCACAGCTAGGTAGATATGACATTAGTTACAACCTATGTCAAGAGGTTTCTTTCATACACGTGAGAACAACCAATGACTCATCGAAAACCGTGAATCAAACCAAAAATTCAGACCTGCCAATATCTGTCAAAATATCATACGTATCTACTTATAAAATATCAAGGTTGGCTTAACAAAAGCTTTCGCAATCATACCACATTGTGGCGAGTACATTTTGTTAGGACTTGACCTGACAACCTTAGTTGAATGAATGGATATAGATCGAATGCCAACTGATGATTTCGATGGCCATATTGGTAACGAACCACGATTTGTAGTGAATTGTTTTTTCTTGGAACAATGGATGTGGTTTTATTTTTAGGTACTTTGGTTGCTATTTATAGAAATGTCTGTTAAGGTATATTAGATTAAAAAGTTGGATAAAAAAATGCGTCATATTTTACGTGATACCAAAAGGACTGATAACCAGACTGTATCACTAATTGCGTGTTACATTATCATGATGAAACAACGAGGTTGCGATTCCCTTGGTTTTGCGGATATCCATGAGCTTCGATAATCCGTCACTTGATGGCGATACATTTATAGTTTTCCCCTATATTACATTAAAAACCTGTTGAACCCATTAAGGTAAAACAAAATGAGAACATAAATGAAGTCCTGAAGAAGGATACAGGAGTACCTTAATGCTATGAGTGAAAAATGTACGAGTTAATAAACAACGTAGTATTTGCAATTAATGTTATTGCACATTGACATTATGCTAGCATTTCTAGATTTATGACACGATGTTCTCACGATGATTTCGCAGTTGACCAACTAGTCTCATCAAATGCCAATAATATTAAAATACTTAATATTACGGCGCCTGATGTTCATAAATTTTTGTTTTACGAGCTTGGAACTTATTATTGAAAGTTGATTAATTACTTGTTAATATGGTTGTAAATATTTGAATGGAGTTAGAGGTATCTTGTGCAAATAATAATGGGTCTGGGAATCAATACAAATATTTGAAACATCAACTGATTGATATCTATGTATTTTCATTTATGCCAAATTGCAGTACCTATTTAGAAACTAAAGGTGTGCGTAGATTTTTGTATGGCAACCAAACTTATTACATGTGCCTTAGAACTAAAAGTGTTCCTAATATTTAGGTAAATTATAGGTATCCATCCATGAAGGCATGAAAAACAAGTTAACTAGATAACCAAGTCGAAGATCGATTACTTCGCTCGCTTGCTTAACAATAAATCCTATCTCCTCGACAAGATTAAGCATGACAAAAAGGTTCCGTCCACTACATAATGTAGAGTGTAGAGTATATGCGAGATTATTTTAAAGACTATAAACATTTGCGACAAACGTATGTTCCCTATGATTTGAACGTGAGTTTTTTACGCTCGCACGTTTCAACAGTTGGACCTATAGAGAGTATTGAGATCAAGTTTTTTATGAAAATATGTGTTATCCTGAAGAAGGTGATAGGCTTATATATCTTTCCTACAAGTGCCTTAAGTTGTTCTCTTTCGCTTAAGTGACAGGTAGTCTCAAAATAAAAGTTAAAATCTTTCTTCAATCACTTACAACTTTTTAAAATCATATTTACCTTTGTTTAAACTGAATATCATCCCAATTAAATAGCCCACCTACTGTATATTCGTGTTCAGATTAGTCTCGATCTATCAAAAGCAGTGTTGCCAACATTCCACGCAACACCTACTACCAATTAAGGCACTTGCCGACTTATAATGATGCGCCGAACAACGATGATCTACATCGCATGTCGCAACATTGTGCACTAAACATCTAAGATCCAGTAATCTGTTCGATAGTGTTGTAGACTTGCGACTTTCAGCTACTGCGACGACTTTTGTCGCAGAGTCGCAAATACAACTTACTCTGGAAACGTTTCATTGTAAAAAATGTTTGATGACCACGTAATATCTATGAAAGACACTCCACTGTGAGGAACGATTAATCAATAAAAATACTTTGGGTGCTTATGCCTGTGTTCTTCCCACTACGTCCCTATATTTTATTTTCCTTAGTGAGGTCTATCCCTAAAGGATTCCAAAATCAGTTTTAGACAGAGACCGTCAGGTAGATTTGCGAAAACTCTGACAACAGGGGTTTTTAGGTGATTAAAAAACCTGCAGCTCAGTCGATAACAAGAAGATTACCGAAAATTGTTTGGTGAAAAATCATTTGAATCTATGTGGAAACAAACTCGAAGGGCTCATGCATAACCACTTTCAACTAGATCCACTGAAGCATCAAAATGATCAAGATAGGTAAATCATAATGAGTCAGTCGGTCATACGATTGGTTTCGTAATCAGGGCTCGTACAGATGAAATTCCAAGCATTTATTACGAAGGCATCTTATCTTAGCTATGTAATAATTGTAAATAATTCGATAGTTTCGTCATTCAACATGACTGGGATATTTGACAGATCGACAGAAGATAAATTGTCATTCTGAGGGACTAGGGTTAGACAAAGATTAGTTTTTGTTCTTACTAAAGAAGCCTTTCTGTCCGTGCAGAAATGTTGGTATAAAAAAGCGATAAAAATCAACTGTTTATAATGACAACTGAATAATTTTCAGGTAAGTTTTCAGTCAAATCGCTGTTTTGACCATTGGAAGGCGAGTATACGGTTGTTTATGGTTTAGTTATCCATATAGTTAAATGGTGTAACTCACTCTAAGGGTGAGTCAAAGTGCGTATTTTAGTAAATAAAGGAAAAACTACTTTTGAAGTCCAATGTTACGATGAAAAACAAATTAATGTTAAGTACATTATAACCAAAAAAAAGCGATGCTTTCAAAACTGTATAATATTCTCATGAATACACCTTAATGGAAGTTTAAATATTATCTGGTACCGACACGCTAATTTAAGCTTCTGTTATTTGTCAATGCCTATCAGTTAGTTCAGCTATCTAGTTAATTAATTACAGATTTAAGCGGAATCCATACTTGAAATGTTAGTAATATCTTGCTATTTGGAACTTGTTTGCAAATGGTAAACTTAAGATATTTATCAAGGTAAATATTTTGGTTTATCCTTAAGATAATCCTTAATAGGTGAATATATTTGGCCATAGTCGCCGAAGGAGTACGACGGGTAGTTATAAGTATCACCTTAAACATGTAACTGTTTTTGGGAAGATTTCTGAGCACGAGACATCAGAACCATGACTTGACAATACGTCTGAAAATCAGCTGATAGAAATAAGCTGTGAACATAACATCAATATCAACATTTCAGCATGCCCTCTACCAAAATCTTATGAAAAATTATGGCTTGCGTCCCGTGGAAACTTGTACCCATCATGTATATGTCTCCAGGTAATAATGTAGTATGTAGGTAGAATAGTTTCAGAGCCTATTACATTCAAACAAAGAAGCAAAACATTTTTTGACTATAATTCCTCAGCCAAACTCAGTATCTCGTGTGCTCAGTTGAACGCATGCGCCCGACCGCAGGCTAAACGCCGGCGCACGAACTATTACGAAGAGCGATACACACTGCATTATGAGTTGCAACAACTGCCCCAATCTAGGCCCTTAGTGCTACGACCTTTGAGCTCCGAAGTTGTAGTAATTAGATCTGATTGAAGTAGAAAAATAGCTAGCAAAATTGGAAGGTGTGAAGCAAAAATAGTGAATGATATGTAAAATAATGATCTTATTTCGTTATATCATAAACCTATTTTTGTTCATGACAAGAGATCCTTAAGGTTGTTAAGTTAGATAATGACTACAAAATGGCCAAGCCGATTTTGATGAAACATACATTAGAAGCACCGATGGAGGACCAGCTTTTATAAAAACAATCACGACTAATTTGTTTTAAGATCGAGCTACGGTGCCACAGACGTTCACACAACGGTTAAGTAAACTTATACCTAACACTGATAAATAAAAAATGTGTAACCTATGGAAAACCTACATTTCATTGTTGACTTATTTCTTCTCTCATTATTTCATAGATATATTTAAATAAAAGTAACATCAACAAAAGCATACACCTTCTCAAACGATTGCAAAATCGATCCCATTTACTCACCTAAAATAAAACCAAGTACACATCTGCTCTAAATAACCTTACTCCTAAGGTGAAGGCTCACAGCCTGAGGGTCTATCAGCCATCAGCCGTTACTGATCAGCCAAGAGCATGTCAGGTACAGGGCCGTATATACAAGTGGGCTTAATTAGACCTGTTTGGGAGGTATAAAGAATTGATGTGGGTATTTTCCTAATGTAAAAGAATTGATGGATGATACATAGGAGTATTTAGAAACCATTATTATAAAAAGTCCTTCACCGTCATGTTCATAATTCATTAAAGGTATTTACACTCATTGGGCATGAGGCCACTAGGGCCAAGCCTGCCGGGGCTGCGGAATTGTTCGAAAATGTTACCGCGGCCCTGGTAGGTACAAAAAATGCTTAAGAAGGAATATAGTGGGTTTAAGTCAGTAAGTCTGACACTTCCTCACGCTGCACCCCACAGCGGGAGGGGGTCATTTGATGATTCACAATTAACCAAAAAAAGTCCCAGTACACAAGGAACATTTAATTTTAACAACCTAACCTAACCTTTAGTTTTAACGAATAAACAAAAACGTGGGTCAAATATATAAACTTAGACAATCCAGTGAACCGTAGTAAACAATCAAAAGCGAAAAACAAGGTTTACCAGACAGATAGACAGACAGTCTATTGTTTTTGAACACGCAATTAATAAATCAATCAAAATCTCAAACAAAGCGCATGATAACGTTTATACAATGTAGGCATAAAATAGCACTTAAATGTTTTAATTTTTTTTGTCCTTATTATCTAAGCCGTTCATATAACCTAGCTATTTTGCATGATTCCATCCGCATTATTTTGTTAAAGCGTAGTATCCTTGATAAATGGTCTATCCAATCCTCAAATATTTTTTTCAATTTGATTAAGTAATTCCTGAGATTAGTGCGTTCAACCGACACACGAATAGGCTCAACTTTATAATATTAATGTAGAGAACCTCTTATGTAGATTTGTATAGATCTTTCAGAAGATCATCATCTCTCGAGCCTTTTCCCAACTATGTTGGGGTCGGCTTCCAGTCCAACCAGATCGGACCTTTCAAAAAATATTTCAGTGATATACTTACTTAAACTTACTTGGCTGATAAAATGGTGAAAGAAAACATCTTAGGGAAACCTGGACTCACCCACCAGCAAGTCTGGTAATTAATGTCTTTAATTAAATTCTCCGTGTCAAAGCAGGCCTGTAAACAGCAGCGGGACGATAAAAGGCTGTAACGATACTTACTTATTCCGAAGCTTTGTTTACGTAGGCAATTAAAGATAGCCTAAGCGCATTTCCATAACACCATTTTCGAAACTACAACCTGACCTCTCAACTGAGTTTTTTCTCTGCCCCATCAATGGAGATGTCTCCATTATAAATGTAAGTGTGACAGACAGGCGGCCCACTTGAATGTGATTAGCACGGTAAGGCACCAACTATTCTTACATTCACGCCGTATAAGATAGGGTAAAGGTCGCACTAGTGTTCGTATTTATTAATTGATACTATGATTAATAGATGATGTTTATAGATTGAAGAATGAAGGTAGATATGGCACATTTAAAAATTATAATTATCTTGTGTAGTATTTACAGTTGTTGTTTCTACAATTTCTTTCCTGCCTAGTTCCCAATTTTACTTGGGATCGGTGCCATGTTTTCGGCTTTCAATTTTCTCTTTCATACTGGCATCCACTCTTTTCTTATTCATGTCACCTTTTACTATTAAAGCGGAGAAATATTTGCTCCCTGTTATAAATACTATGAAACACTTATCAGAGAGTTCATTACATTGCAGCCCCCTCCTTGGAAATATTTCGCGTACATGGAATCTATTGATACATGGGCAGTCTAACTCTGAAAGAATTTTCCTAATCAGACCCAGTATTTCCTTAAATTAGAGCATTCCAGTAAATTGATTAAGTACTGATAATTAATTAACTAATTTATTAATTAACCGATATTAATTCTTCAGCTTTATAATATTAGTATAGATAGGTATCTCCACTGCTTCTTCAATTAATGTTGTATATGACTTACAAATACAGACAATGTTGTTATATCTGACACTGACGCCGATGGCATAATGACATAATATGTGATCGTTCAACTATTTATTGATTAATTGCACTTATGTCATGGGTAATTGTTGTTGAGTTACTAACAATATGGTATTCATTACTAAGTGAAATAAATGTATATACAGTTGTGATTATAGGTGAAATAAACACGTTGATTACCGTTTCAAGTAACTGTAGACAACACCTTAGTTTTTTAAGAAATTGAAATGGTTAAGTTTTTTATTGAAACTATAAAAACATGAAACCGTTTTGGATCGAAGTGGTAGCAGCACATCCAAGTCGCCCTCATATATCGATGTCAAATGTCACATATTTGTCCACTGCTGGATGGAAGCCTCTCACAAGGTTCGCAACATTGGTCAGTCATCAGCAACCCGCATCCAGTTGCTTCCCGTCAAATTTGGCCAGATCCAAACATTCAGCCAGGCCTGCCCGTCAAAATAGTTGAAAGATAAAACTGAATCAAGATGTACACAGTATTCAAAATTCCATAATATTTTCAAATAAAACTAAGCATAAGCAAAACAAACTGAAATCCTAGCCCATCATATTCTGGACTTAAACTAATAAACTCCAATTATTTAGCATAACCATCATCGTAAATCTAAGAGCATGCGCCATAACTTAGTGTCCAAACTAAATGCTTTCAAAATAGTACGAATATTATAATTGTGGGCTCAAATTCAGTTTTAGTGAGAACGTGCATGCTGAACGTGGTTTGAGACGAACTTTTGTGCCATCTCTAGAGATGGGATAGGTCAAACTGTTCGAAAATAAACCATTAAAAATATTAACTCTGAATTTGATAAGCAATCTCGGGCTACATTCAGATTTTATCTTCGTTCCATTTTTATGTAAGACTTGCCATTCATCATCATCATCTTCCGAGCCTTTTCCCCAATAATGGTCGGTTTTGACTGACAACTACCAGTGTTTCGTAATAAAAAGCGAAGTATCAACAAACACATTTTATTATAATATTACGAGTTTTCTTTTCTACAAACATCTGAGAGCTAGTAGAGTTAACTCTTATGGATAACAATTAATGAAACAAAAAAATATTTATTTAAATACACTGACTACAAGTCCCTAAAAGAATTTAGAAATGATATCTCTTAACAAAGATATACATACATACAACATTTACACAACGATCGCTCTCAGCTTCCACAACAGACACTTCGAAAGGTGTAAAATTGAATTATTGTCTTCCTAATAACGCTTATTGCAGTCAAAATTTCGTACACATACCTATTACAAAATAGCCTAAAGCAATAGAGTAAACTGCTATTATCTGAACTATAATAGAACAATTGTTTCGGTATTTGAAGCCAACGGCAATAGAAGATAGGTATTGTGAAGTCTGCCAAAGATATTTTTGGTATGAGTCTAGCTTATCACGTTTTGTTTGGAGGGATGGTAGAAACACGAGGTAGGTTGGAAATAATGCTTCTGAAAACTATAAATTTGATGATGAGTTAAGATCGGAATTTATTAGAAAAGTTATTGAGGCATTGCTAATGCAAACGCCTAAGGGTTAAGAGCATACTGGATAACACGTTTATTTATCCTCCCTAAGCGAATTCGCTTTGGTTTCAATGCACTTAACATGATGTGAAAAGACACATTTTTATAGCACAAAAACATAAAAGTGGTTCTTAAATTGATTTCTCTATAGTCTAGTTGAGTTAGTACTACATAATATATCAATTTAAGTTTTTTCATGCTCGATACGCTTAAAATACAGTAGTCACATCACTACCGTACCGTACTCTCAATAACTGAAACACGAAGTGTTATTGCGACGCTACAGTTGTCAATCATCCCAATCCCGTCTCGCAACTAGATATTTTAAAAGGTGCTGTTTGAAATATTGAATAATTTTATACAATGTATAAAATTCAATGCACTTTTAATTATTTTTGTTTAGTTTGCATATATTATGATTGGTTTGTTTCATCAGCATCGCAATATTTTGACAGTAGCAACGCATATCAAGTTAATGAATATTGCTGCATAGTGCATATGTTTTGACGCTTAATTCTAAAAACCTTTCAATCAAGCAATATTTATTATTAAACTGATAAAATGCCGAGTAAGGCAATCCAGATTGTCAGCTGTCTAATATAGTAACTGCACCGTGTTTTGTTTGAAATGAAAACATCTCAGGCTTATGTAATTTCAATGGGCTCAAGTTTAAGTTTGGCAAATTAAAAAAGAGGATCGTTTTTTTATAACGACCTTGTAAGTCAATCGAAACATAAATAATGTAACACATCAATTACATTTCACTATAAAGTTCATCTTTAACACATACTGCGAGTATTCTAATCAGTCTATTTGGTAATGTATATTACAATTATGTAAAAAAATTACTTGCAGAAGTTTCACTCCGCCCATTTATGACCGCTAAACTACAGAACTATAACAATAAAATATAATATACCTATTTCGATCTCAATGGCGCAATGGTCACCAAGCCGGATTAACCCGGTCAACATTTGTGTGAAGAGCATGCTTGTTGGCTGTGGTCTGGGTGTTGTAATATGTATTTTTATTAGTAAGTACGTGAAAAATATATGTAGTTTATTAGTTGTGTTAGCACCCATAGTAGTTAACATAAACTACTTATTAGCTTACCATGAGGCTAACCAACCGTGTGTGAAGGTGTCGCGATATACATTTATAAAAAAAAAATGATCTAGATTAATTCCACAAAATAAAACTTTCGACTGACGCTGCTTATGTTTAGTAGATCAATAGGACTTAGACTGAAAAATGCGTGCACTTGAAATTATACAGCTATTCTACCTTCAAATCATAATAAAAACTTTCTACATAATAATATAGAACTTCGGTATTTATCTTCGCAGTGGCACAAATAAGAGAATTGACCTTAATCAACATGTGCAGAAAGGCAATAAATTTCTTTGATCGTATGTTACTTGTGAATCTAGTGCGAATGTGGTTTAACTTAGATTGTATGAACGTGGATACGATTTATGTAATTGAATATTTATTGAATGATTAACTGTATATTGGTTTTTGATTTACTGTGAGAACTTAATAAGTAAGTGGAAATGTGAGATCATTTCATGATGGCATCCAAAAATGATTTCTAGATAAATTAGTGAAGGCGGATAAAGCTCTTATGTTTCGTTAGCATTTTTGATACACCTACTAATTGACGGATGAGTACCTACAATGAAACATTTCAAGATAATAAACTAAAACTAAGCATTAAAAATCATGACTCAAACATTCATTCCATTTTTTTGACTTTTATTTTTTTACTATTGTTATTTTAAAATTACATATAAACTCTTTCCAAACATTTTGACACTCCAATTGACGTACATTACACCTGCTGTTAGAGGTCACAGGTGCGATCCCGACGACAGCCTTGTGTCTGTTTCACTGCAACCGAGTGTAACGCGACATGAGCTAGAAGTTACATACCTACATCACCATTCAAAAGTAGAGGGTGAATATTGCAGTCAAAATAGGTCAAAATTACATGTTTTGTGCAAAATAATATGTGCTTTATGATAATTTATGTGTGCTTCTATACTAATATAATAAAGAGGAAACATTAATTGTTTGTTGGGTACAAAGAAAAGCCTCCGAAAGTACTGACCAGATTTGAACAATTATTTCACTGTTGGGAAGCTACATTATTATCCCCGAGTCCGAGGATTCAGGTACAGAGGGTACACGAGAAGCGGATGAACGATTAAACAGTTAGGTAGTTATTTATAATAACGTTAGTAGGAGTTTAATAGTCTACGGAAGTTGAGACTATTATTGAAATTAATGATGTTTAAATCGAATGGATGAACATCTTCGTCTGCCATAATTATTGTACTGTGTTATTATGTTAAACTGAACCTTATTTGGTAATTGGATGTGTTGATCTTGAAATAATAAGGAAATTACGAATTAGATTACTTAACTGGTCATCTATTATAGTCAACAGCTTATCGTTGAATGGGTAAAAAATTAAAAATAAAAATACGGGTTAAACAATTGCTTATTACAATTTTATATGTGGCCACTATACCTTGAACAAATACCTCTATAATAAACATATCCTAAATGAAAAGACACGAAAAACTAAAAAATAAGCTGCTTTGTGTAGACTTACCTACTGATGTAACTTCTACATTATGTCACAAGGCTCATCAATCCAGTTGATTAATTATAACATAAGTATATCTATTCACCGACTCATCGCCCGACTATTATGGTCTGATCGCTTGTATTTAGATCAATTTCGATTTACGGCCCATTCAGTCTAAGTACCAACACACCGCAAACTTTTAGTCGGCCGACAGTTGACGCGGTATCATCTTCATCATTTTATTTGTTATTGTTTTAGGCATTATTATTTTATATACATAGTGCACCAAAACTACCTGCGATATGGTTATTTCCTTTTTGTCACAATCCATCCAAAGGTTGTCTGTAAAAGATCGCTTTTAGCGATAAGACCGCCCATTGTGTCACCAACTTCGAAATTTTTGTTTATTTTTGTTGATTTTTAATTGGTGTGCATAATAAAGAATATATCTATCTATATCTACCATTCATCTTCATACTGATTTATGAGTCTAACTATCGGTCGACTAAAAGTTTGCAGTGTATGTGCGATAAGGCTTCATTCATGTTACTGAATAAACATAGTGACATTTTAATCGTTTTGGAACTAAACACTTATTTACTTACTCTACTTGTTAAATGCTATTTATGGAGGTTAACCTACTTTATATATTTAATACCTGTTATAAATTACTGGATGTGTTTCTTCGGTTGAATTCAAAATGTATTTTATGGAATTCTGATCTGACCTGTAGGTACATCAATTTGTCAAACGAATAGTCTCATATTTTATTTTCGGTTGCCCCTTTTGTAATTAAGATCATAAATGCTCCATCAAAGTATTAATATATGATACTAGCCGTTTTCCCGCGGTTTCACCCGCGTCCCGTGGTAACTACTGCCCGTACTGGGATAAAATATAGCCTATGTTACTCGTGGATAATGTAGCTTTCGAATGGTGAAAGAATTTTTAAAAACTATCCAGTAGTTTTTGAGCCTATTCATTACAACCAAACAAACAAACAAAGTTTTCCTCTTTATAATATTAGTATAGAAAAAGCCGCTTTCAAACAAGAACATAGTGATTCATATACATTGTACATTATGTTCAATGTGCATGTTCAATATACAAATTGTTATATTAGTAAGCTACTATAACTATCTAGTATATACATAGTTACTCATTTAAAATCTTCAATTATGTTGTCTAGTATAATTAAGTCTGCAATTTTTATCTTATTACATAGGTAGTCAGTTAATAGGTGTTTTATATACCTGTTAAGTAGTTAAATTTTACTGTGTAATTATCCAATAACGATACGTTACATTATTATTTTCTACTGATCTTCATACATGATGAAATTAGAATTTCATGTAATTAAATGTTTAGAGAATTTAGCACCAGAAAATATAGTTAAGAGTCATTACTAACAATTCCATCTTACTATTTCATAGACTCATGATTCCATGGATTCATTAGACTTTTCCATACTTTAAAAAATAACAAACTAAGGCACCACACCCCAAATAATTTTAGAGACTTCTTTCATCATCATCATCTCCCGAGTCTTTTCACACGTACATACATATGTTAGGGTCGGCTTCCAGTCTAACCGAATGCAGCTGAGTACCAGTCATGTACATGGGGCGACTGCCTATCTGAACTCGTCAACCCAGTTACAAGGGCACCCCGATACCCCTTGGCACGATTGGTTATCAAACTTTCTGTATTTTGCCTATGTATAACAATTGACGTAACTCGATCCTTTTCTTTCGTAAGCTAAATATTAGATATTCATTTTTCTTCCTAATGATTGCTAGTTCAAAGTTGCACCAAAAGTTCATTCGGATTGCATCTCAGATCTGAAGATCTACCTAATTATATACTCACGAACTATTACAGTTTTTTTTCTACGATCTCTACCGGTAAGTAGTCATGTTGAAATTTCTTGCAATTTAATATTTCTCAATAATTCTCTGATCATCCCACGACGTGTACTTTATAATATTTTGTTATGTAACCGTTTTGTAATTGCCAACTATGGGAGTTGAAAGTTAGGTGTTACCAATATTAAAAACTTTTTTGTGACCGTGGAGGATCTTGCTGCTGAGTAAAAAGCTCGGCTGATTACTAAAAATACAGCTTTTTGGAACAGTGTCAAATTCATACAACAGTTAATCAAAACCACTTGACATCATGAAAATTGAAAAGAGCTCAAACCGTTCAAACACCTATGCGATAATAATTTTTGAAATATAGAATGCGCCAAAATTATTACATGGTGGTACAACAATACAATATTTTTTTATACGTCAAAGCTACGAAAGCGCTTTATGTGCAGCATATGGTCAAGGGCCTGAAAAAGGTGGTACTTGTTTTCCGGCTAAAGGAAGTAGTTCCGTAGGGAATAGGGGAATAGGCCATACCTACGTTATACCTTAACTTATATTTAACTAAACATTCATAATTTAATGCTAGCCGTATTTATATGGTATTTTCTTAGCCACTGAGCATTATAACATAAATTAGCAACTTTACCTTATTGAATGACTTCATTCAGCAATTTAGCATAACAAAAGTAACTCATTTTCTCACTTGCTGGCTAATACGTTAATATATTTAAGTTAGGAATGTTCATGGTAATTGCTGTATTATCTACCTTTTAAAGATGATGCGTAACTAGTCTATTTACCAGTAGGTACCTATAATAAATGGTTTTGAAGATTTCCAATATTTTTGCTTTATATTTTATTATATTGGGGTTTAAGAGGGATTTGAAAGCTTTTTAATAATTGCCTCAAAATTAATCTTAACTATCATTTAATTTCTCATACATTCATAAGTCATTTCTTGGATTATTCGAGATAAGACCCATCTTCAGAATGGCTATAGCTTAAAGCTGAGGAACGCAATAATGAAATAATTTAAAAACGTTTTGATTTTCATTAAATTCATCTATATTAGTTACAGTCATCTTTTAAACCTGCAATTACCACAATTTAACAAAACACAAACATATATTTTTAAAACCCTAAGGCTACAAACAGATATAAATAAATGTAGCAAGTTAGAAGATCCGCATAATAGCGATGTTATTACGAGTAACTCGCCGATGTGTTCCGGCAATACCTACTGTACAAGGTCTTGACGATCACTTGATATGATCGGTTTCAGCAAATCCTAGTAGGGACCCTCCAGGACCAAGGCCTGGTTTCAGCAAACCCCAGATGGGCCAGGACCAAAGCCCGTCGGGGCTGCGGGATCGTTCGAAAGAGTTACCGCGGCCCTGGCACATAAAGGGCTTAAGAAGGAACATGATGGGTTTTAGTCAGTAAGAGTCTGACACTCCCTCACGCTGCTAACCGACAGGGGGCCGGGTCATTTGATGATTTCCCATCAAAAAACAAATGATGGTGGTGTAGTGGCAGCGTTGAAAAGAGAGAGATATTTTATAGCTAAGTTTTTATTATTAAATATTTTATATTAATTTGCCCTAAGGCTACAAACAAATATAAATAAATGTAGCAAGTTAGAAGATCCGCATAATAGCGATGTTATTACGAGTAACTCGCCGATGTGTTCCGGCAATACTGTACAAGGTCTTGACGATCACTTTATACGATCGGATTAAGTTTGCGAAGTAGTGGCAGCGATGAGAATCGAGGGCGATATTTTATAGCTGAGTTGGGAGAAAAATATTAAATGTTCTAAGATTGGATGTAAAATAATACCTGTAAAAGTAGCAGAAAATTATAGTTAATTTAAAACCCGAGCCAATCTATACTAATATTATAAAGAGGAAGACTTTGTTTGTTTGGTTGTAATGGATAAACTCAAAAACGACTGGACCGATTTTAAATTTTCTTTCTCCATTAGAAAGCTATATTATCTGCGAGTAACATAGGCTATATTTTATCCCGGTGCGGGCAGTAGCTCCCACGGGACGCGGGTGAAACCGCGGGAAAACGGCTAGTGTATTAATAAAATCTTTAAAAATATAGATCTTCAACAATCATTTTATGGTTAACTGCTGTAGAAAAGTTTAAATAGTAGTAAATAGGAGCTGCTCCTGAATCCCAAATGATATTTATATTTGTGAATTAATGCCTAAGCCTACAGCAGACATATTTTTGTCAATTCACGAGCGAGTACAGTTTTTAATTTTACCGAATTAATATTTTAATGCTTAGGTTTCAATAAAATATTATGTCGTATGATAACTTGAATTCATAATAAACAATCAATAGGTACAAGAAATAATCGTAATTTATCGCACAGCTTTCACTACTCTACAAGGCTGAAAACCGGTGAGTGGTCACATTATGAGCTATTAACAGGCCGCTGTTGATGCGTATACTATTAACTCATTGCATGAACCACTAGGATGCACTGTCTAGATCCTTGTACATATACCTTTGCTTAATTAGAAGGTGAAAATATAGCAAATACATATGTAGTCTGTTTGCTAGCCTGTTTTGAAGTTGCAGAGTCCCGGATCTAAAATAGGTCGTGGGTTCAAGCAACTCTGAAGCCCTTTGAAACATCTTTAATGAAATGTAAAAATATCGGTTATGTTTGCTACATAAGTACATAACCATGTAGGTACTATATCGATGACATTAGAAGAAATGAAAGAATTTTATTTCACGTTTGCAAGTTTTTTTTGTGAAAAATAAAAAATAAAAAAATCAAATCTGAAGATTTTGAAGTAAATTTTTACCGTAGTAGAAAACATCATTATCTGCCTAGCCTTTTCCCACCTATCTTGGTTAGGGTCGGCTTCTAGTCTAACAGGATGCAGCTGACTACCAGAGTTTTAAATAATATACAGAGTAGTAAAAATCACAATCAATTAAAAATGATGTGTCATTCACCATTTACCTTATAAGACCTTTTTACAGAAAAACGTAGTCTCTCATATTTTCCGGGTTTTCCATATAAAACATTATAAGTATAAAACTGTAATCCTGATTAACATGAAATAATTAAAGCAGATTTAATTAAACATATCCTGTCGGTTAACATAAGTTGCTAAGTAAAGGTTAAGTCGTTGTTTTAATTTAAAATTGTTACAATTAGTTCGATAATTATCTTCCTTATTGGGTTATTGGAGAATCTTGCTCGGTTATTACCTTTGACCTATGTAGTTAAATATTAATATTAAAAACTTGCGGCGCGTGTAACTTTTTTGTAGATATATTTTTTTACTTCTACTTTTTCGTATTACCAACTAGTTTGGCAGTATTTTTATGTTGGATTTAGGAGTTTTTCTATATTTTTCTTGCAGTGGAGTTTTCAGAAATTTTTGTATACGTTCTTGTGTATATCATATCCTAGTTACTTGTCCAGTCATCTCTTGGGTTAAATCAGTCAAATAGGCATTCGCTCCGTGTAGAACACTGGTAATCAGCTAAATCCGGTGAGACTGGAAGCCGATTCTAGGTAGATGATGATCCTAGTTACTTGTTCTGTAAATAGGTACTTTTCTATGCTTTAATTTCAGTTTCTACTAGACCTTTATTTTCCAATTCTATCGACGTAAACTAAAGATTATTTTTTTGGCAATGACGCATCAACCTGTATTTGTACATCTTGACTCAATTGTAGAAATCTCTATAATTAGGTTCATTATAACTCATATCCAAAAAATATTGACCAAGATTTTCTAATTTGCCAAACCTTGAGTTTTGAGCTAGGTTATTACCATCATTTGAGTCAAAAATTCATCATTAGTTTCTAAAATGAACGAGTAATCAAGTCACTTGTAATTACTATTAGCCGCCGAATTATTTAATGACGCATAACCATTAAACTTAATACCAAATGTAAACTAATTAATCTATTTTTACAAGGATTTCTTTACATACATTGAAATGTGAGTAATTGCAATTTATAATCATAAATTACTTGATGATAATATGCATTTCAAAGAGATTTGCGCCCACAAACATTATTTACGGTTGGCTAAATATCAAGAACTTTATATTTGTCTTATGAATAATTAAAACATATGTAATTAGCGCAATGAGATCGTAAAATATTGCGTTATTTTTTAGTTTTATTATTTGTTTGCACTGTAATTGATTTTGAATATTAATTAATTGGCTTTCATAAAATGGAAATATCAGATTGCCTTCCCACAAATGAAGCATATTAATTTATCTTCTGTTCACTATTATGTTTAATAAATCATAATCTTTCGAGCTTTTTCCTATGCTGGGGCCGGCTTCCAGTCTATTCAGATACATACAGCTTAGTGCCAGTGTAGAATTTAATAAAGATACCTAAAATGAATTATTATAATTAAAACAGACAACAAAGATTACAATAAACAAATCAAATAAACAATGGAAAACGGAAAGGAAGACAAACTAGTATTAATATAACAAATATTCCCATCTATTTACAGACAGACAACCGGACCCACAAACTTGTTTGTAACGCAAGCATACACTAGATATATCCAGCAATAATATTAATTGCTCCATGCATACATACGCCACTTTGCGGTCGATAATAATTAGCGCGAATTTAAATTCCTCTTGGTCGTCAACATCCTTGAGAAATCCCTTCTTATTTGGGATAAAGGTTAGCGTATCAGATTTAGCTACAAAATACTTTGCACACTTAAGTGGTTTGAAGAAGGTGGCGAGCAGTGGATGGATGCAGTCTGCTCAAGACCGGAATGGTTGGCGTTCCTTGTGGGAGCCCATTTTCAGCAGTGGCCGACAATTTTCGACTCAAGGCGACTTTTTCCTAATCTGAAGGCCGATAATACTATCGGCCAAAAACAACAACAAAAAGTGTGGAGTCTTTTCAGCTGCCTGAAAATGAAGCCAATTTACAAATTCTTGATAGTCAAATCCAACGAATAAAAAAGGTGATTAAAGTCTTTCCAAATGAATTTCATCTTTCCTCAAATCCCATCTTCTTACTGATTACAAGACAATAACAGAGAAGTAGAACGTAGAAAAAACTGAGAGTCTACAAAACTAAGTAGGGCTTCTAGAAGATATAGAAAAATCTACTCATGTCTCACTCAATTAATGCCCATCCCACACCAGAAGAGCCTTGTATTACAACATGCACCGGCCGATGACTCGCTACAAGAGAATGCAAATCATAGCAAACCTAGTTTACATTATAAATACTTGGGCAATAATGCCTCCAGCTATATGTTCGACGTTTGTGTAATAATGAAGATTGAGTATGGAGTGTATCATCATGTGTGTTTACCCTGGGGTTAGAAGACTTATTAACTTGGGGTTAAAAACCTTTTTGCCTGTCTAAATTATGATTTTCGTATATCATTATCGGTTGGTTTAGGTCTGTTGGGTATATCAACTGAATTACATTGCCATAATTATTATTAAAAAATAAGCTGTTTATTTTTTTTGGGAAGTTTTTGTTTCTAGAGAGTCTGAAAATAAAGTAATTATTCTGGAACCAGAAAAGATCAGGTTTTATTTATTTCGAAAACAAATAAATCCTTAGAACATAGTTACAATTAATACAAAAAGTAAATAGAAAAATACTGCAGCTATTTCAAATTAAATTCCTGTTCACAAATAATTCCATGACAATTTCACAAATGTTAATGAAATAATGACAAAAATAGCCCAAGCCTTATAAGAAAATAAATCGATTACCTAGTGCTATCATTATCTAGTTATTTTATAATTAATTGTTTATTAACTATTTCATTCCTGACTTCATGGTTCATGTTGGCATTGCGTGACTTTGAAATGAGCTAATCTTACTTTGCACGTAAATAATTTAAGGATGGCAGTAGCTTATGTTTATGAATATGAGGTTTATCGTGCCAATCCATTTATTCATTAATAAGTTATCCAGAACCTTGAATAATATTTTAAGACTGCACCTGATCATGAGTGTCTCAAATTAAATTAAAAGGTACCCAAAAGCCTAAACTTCATGGCGATGTGGGGGAATTTTTTACAATAGAATATCGTAATACAAACATCTCTACCCACTCAATAGTACTCGTATCCCAAAGCGGAGAAATTCTAGTGGATGTAAAAACTTTACTCCACCGTGCTTTGCAAACAAAATTAATATTGGCTCGTAAAGACGGTTTTTCAAAGCAGCGCCTGTTGCTTTATAATTATGTAATTCTTGGTTTATCTCTGCAGATCTAAGCACATAGGGAACTTCGTAACTAATATACTCTTTCAGACTTATTTCTTAGAATAGTTATTTATTGTTTCGCAGTCATACTATTAGTCTTAATTCAATTGAAATGCAATCCTTCAATTGCCTCAATCTAAAACCGCAATCCGATAAAAATCACTGATAAAAAAGATTTGCTTGATCAAATCATCACAAATTCTCATGAATTATAAAGTTAAAAGTCATCATTATAAGTCTTTTTGTTTCCTAGCGATGTTCAAACACAATTGAATCACGCAATTTGATCTTTAGGCCAAAAATTTCATTATTATAGTAATGTTCGGGTTATAGGTTACTTAATATTGGGTAATACGGCCTAAGAATTTAGTTGGAATCTCGGCAGGTGGTCAGTTTTATTTGAAGATTCACTCACGCTTAATTGTATCGGGGTCAGTTGCATTTTGTTTCGATATATCTTTGAATTTTCTATCTTCTTAGACTGCAAAAAAGATAGCAAATTCTAGCCATAGATAGTAGTAGTGTATGTTACTAAAATCACTTTTTATTAGGTAAAATATGAAATCGATTTCGCCTGAAAATGTATCCTAAGTCTGACAAATACTATGCTGAAAACGGCATCAAAATCAATCACTAGCTACTAATAGCTATGGACAACAAGCACATGTCTTTAATGTAATTCTGATATATACTTAGCTACATTACTACTAAGTTACATCAAAATCCATCCACAATTTTTAGCGTAAAATAGCAACAAACATACAGACACACATTACTTACATTAACAGTTAGTTCTTCGAACAACTACGAACGGTGGTAGGCCGTGCAAATATTTTGTGTGCGCAGGATTGAGTCCACTGACCTAAAGAGATCAAGCTAATTGCCTGGTTACTGAACCAATCGAGCATTTACTTTAATTAGACCGTTTAAAATTTAATCCGGTTAATTTTCTCGTGTTTCACTGTGTTCTTTTACCGCTTTGAAGACTTGGTTTTAGAAGAACTGTTTTATTAAGATTGAAATATTCTTAAACACATTGCTATTCGCACGTGGTAGTACGAGTATAAGAGGACAGTAATTTAAGTTAGCAGAAATCATGTCTGCTGGTAACAGTCATAGCCACTGTTATTAGTGTCAAACTTACCGTGTAAATCCCACCCATAGCACCTATGTTCCTGTTGGAGTCCTTTGTGTAGATACCTAGGCCGCAATGCAGTAAGTCGCACGAACAATCTCGCAGCCCTTGCTACCTATTCCTGGTGACAGAATTTAGTCGGTGATATAATAAACAGGGTTTAGTGTCAACGAGAAGACATACCTAGATCTCACAACACATTTTTGTGTCATATGTTTGCTCAAAACCAACCCATCTAATTTGAACCAATACTTGTAGCATAGAGTAAAGTTTCACTTAATTTTCTTACATCATTTAAAATACGGTCCAAAGCGACAATGACACAACAGGAACTTGCAATACTGAATCGCCTCACGCTCTTTGACCTGAACTCTACTGTAACATAAATTACTTACTAACATATAACTCCACATAAAATTATACGGTCCAATATCTTCAGAATGCAGGTATTTCAATATTAAGTTAAACATGCTGTTGTCAGCTGTTAACGGCTTTGTAAGTTCGTTACAGTTCGTCAGTCTTAATTAAGTATACGAAATTACGAAATTGGATTTTCGTGGTGGATAAAAGAGATCGAATATATCTTTGAATTACTAGCGATTTGGTGTTTTATATTTGTCATCTGGAAATATTTTCTAGGAATAAAATAAGGAAAAATAAAAATAAGCAATTTATACATGAAAATATTGGCAAGTATTATCACAAAAAAAAAATCATTTCACTAAGACTCGTTTAAACGTACGTACGTAACGTACGTCTTTGTAATAACATCATCGACTTTTTATCATGTCGTTCTGTCTATTAAAATTATTGAACTTTTCCCCATATCAAAAACTTCTCGCCTTGCTTGTCATACCCACTAACTCCATCCGTCATTCATCTTCACAGCATCCCATCGCAGTGACCAGGATCTTGCAACACGTTAGCATTTGAACCGAAGGCCGCAACCGAACGAGATCACTTCCTAACTAAAATGTCAAAGTTCTAAAGTCACAGCTAAAAGGTCTGAACCACATAACTTCTTGGAATAAGTTAATGAAGGCAGATTAATTAATGTTGATGCTACTTTATTGGTTTTCTAACTTAGATCAGCTATTTTATGTCTATTGGAAATTACTGCTTTGACGGGCTATTTACCACTGAAATTTTCGATTAATGCATACAAACAAAGTGTTTGTCTTTCTAATATTGATACAACATAATATTAAATGAGTCGCAGATAATATAATAGGTCTATTTGCACTGACAACATAGACGGCTGTTTTTCTTAAAACCACTGTTTTCTTTAAAAAAATATAATAAAAATTACTACTAAACAGTGTTGATTTAAAACAACTGACGGTCATGTTGTCGGTTCACTTGGAGTTAAAAAAGTTATCGCTTAACCGACCGGTTACCAAAACGACGACTGTCTTTAAAATTGGTCCTCAAGCTAATTAAATGTAGGCAGATTAATTAACGACGAAGCCACTTTATCGTTTTATTTGTTGCTCATTAATTTATGTGGTATGCACGGTAGTTGTGACCCGTGATTGTGAAGTGTTGAGAAATTGCTTTGGGAAGACGTTTAGTGGCTATATCCTGGTAATGCTTGAGATTTTATAGTGTTCTTGATGTTGACATGAGTGAGATAAATTATGAGTTGCTACTTATTATTTATGTGATCTTAACTGCTGATGTTTTTTTGCAGCTTGTTTCTACAAGATTAAATCTCTTTGCATTTGATTTGTGAAAACTTCACGTTTTTACTATGACCCTTTTACAGAGAGTCAAATAATTTAAAAGTAAATTAGTAAGCAAAGATTAACGCCCATAAGTACCTATTTTTATGAGAAGAGGAATTCTTACAATGTGACATTAATTGATGAACAACGAATTTATGAACAAAATCAATGTACTGTATTATCAAGTTACATTATTAAGAGTATGATGTACAAGTAAGCTAGGCTTTAGAACATTCCATACATAATTTCATCGCTTAAGCAATGACGAAGAAGCGACGTGAAAGAATGCTAGTAACACAATAATTACATATTGCGCTGACCCCAAGTATTACAAGCAGGGCACTTAGTAGATAAGCTTGCAGTGCATAAGTAGGTAGGTATTAGAAGTTTTTTTTAAAGATATATCTAAAGTGCACGTCAAGTTGTATGTTGGTATAACAGTCAAGGATGGCATACTCATTTACTAGAAAACCTATGATATCTTGTAAGCTAACCCTGTATAAATAGAAAAGTTTTGTTTTGCAAAATATAAACAAGGACAAGTATTATTTAAGACAAGCACCTATTTTATTTATTTTATAGCACGCCAGGATTTGCTTATGATTAAGAATGTATAAAATACCTTGAAAGTTATGACATGCCATGAAATATGTAGCAAGTGTAACAATTTGCCTTTGGCTGCCTATGTCTAGCAGATAATTGACGGCAGATAGAACAGCATGAAAGAAGAAAATAATGCTTCGCCGACCCCAGGAGGAGTAAGGGCAGAAGGAGGATGATGATGATAAAATAGATACACACTAGATAATATTCTGAACAGGATTAAAAAATAAATCTTTGTAGATAGTAGACACATCTCACTAACATAAACGTCTTTCAACACATACAATTAGGCTTATTCAGACTTCGCAACTGCGATGATCTTTCTAGTGCATGCCCATAACAAATGCGCAAATCTGGTCTACTTGCCATATAAGTGATTATCTGAAGAAGTGTTGTACTACGATAAACTTGCTTCTAATATGGTAATATGGTGTGCATAGTATAATGATGGCACTTTGACATTTGCACTGACGATTTATAGAGTGAAGGTGACATTGACGCGTTAAGATCTTTGTGGAGTAAGGCTTGGGTGTACCTATAGGCCTATACCACAGTTGAATATATTCTCTTGTCAACAGTTGTGAAGCTACGTACTAACGTTCGTAACAATGTCACTCACTCATACATGCCCGATGCCATTCAGTTCTGACAGCCGTAAAAGCTCGTCGATGCACATGCGTGTGTGAGCTACATGACATTGTTAGGAAAAACAAAGTGAAAAGTGTTGTTTTTCACGTATGTATAAAGAAGACTCCTCCAAATTGCAATCTTCTTAATAGTTAAGTTTGTTTTTAACAACAGATGATTTCATCCAGAAACACGAAGTCATCCAACATTTAAGTATTGTTGTTCTCGTTAACCAACCCAATACAAAATATCACTTAATCCGCACTTAATAAGTATTTGAACTCCAACTTTTCCACTTAATTTAGAAATACCGGCGAGACTTTACGATGCACGCCTATAAAATGATAACCATTCGTTATTTATGTAGCTCGGGAGCCGTTCATCAGCAGGTCAGGGGTGCACAACCTGTACACTGCGTTATGAGAGCTACTCCCTTTCCGCACCTAGGTGTGAGATATGTTGGGTAAATGGTATTAGATTACACCTTACACCTAGTAAGTTACGTCTATGAATATTATTTTTATTGTAGGCATAAGTATTTAGTTTTGATGAAGATTAAATCAAGATTTTTAATTTAAAATATATACCTATCATTCTGTGGTTACACGTTTTAGACCTTTTTTCTCCAGTTCTTGAGATCTTTTCTGCCGAGAAATCTATAATCAATGATATAGTTTAGTTGGTAGGAATCCTTTGAGACATAAAGTAATCAAATAAAAAGTAACAAAAATAAATAAAAAAACTGCTTTATAAAGTAAAATACATAGATACAATGCATTGACAGCCTTAATCTAAGCCGTAAGAAAATAGCTACAATAACAAATGACGCCGACGCAAACGCATCGCTGCTGGATGCAAATTTGTTTTATACGGATTTCATTTATTATTACACTACTGATATTTCTATCAACAACTCTATAAGAAACCATTAAAGCAAGGTGTGTTATTAATTAAATTAATTAAGGATAGGCAATGCAGTAATATTATAACATCTTAATTAACATTATAGGTAAATAAGCTTTTCCTACTTATAGCTTTGTAATTTCTCAATTAATAAACCGATAATCACGCTTAAGTGACTTAATCAATATAATTGGCAAAATAAAGCTACCCCACACTTATACTGAGAACTCCACAAAAAAAATAAAACGTAGGTATATGATGCTCCAAAAAGTTATGCTATTTCAACCTAGGAGTCAAACCCAGCTCACTTGTTCGACAGTCCAGCCTTTATCCAGTAAACCAACACAATCTTTAAAAACTACAACTTTTAAATTCCAGTAACGAAATAACTACTAACATTTCCAAGTAATTTAACACATCAATATTTATAAACCATCTAATAGTTGAAACTGAATGGAGTTTTTAACTGCCAGCGATTAAATATCTATTTAGTAGTCTAGATGTAACCTAGGCTTGTGAATGGATCTCAAATAGTTAGTGAAATCTAAGAGAACATGTAAAGGTCATCCACTCAGTTTATGGTTCATTATTTAGTACTATAACTTATGTTGAGGTAGGCCGTGACTAATCTCACAGTAGTAAAATTGGATGATCAGTGATTTAAATGCCTAGGTATCTGTTAAATCGTAGTAAGATGAAATTCTTCATCATCCTCTTGTCCTTATCCTAATTTAATTTTGAGTCTAGTTTTTTTTTTTCAAATTTATTCTAACCATGTCGAGTTTCACAAACACCCATCCATCGTTTATTACTATATTCTTCCCATTCCTCTATCCATCCACGCTTATATGTTCCTCTTAAAACGAATAGCGTTTATCTTAGCAAGATTATTGCTAGATTTACTATAAATTGATCATAAAAACCTAATTATTTTCACAAATATTTTTATTTCGAAATTCGATCAATTGTATTATTTTGTCCGTCTTCCCGAATTTTATGTGTGGTCATTTATATCAACTTTATTTAACAAAAACATCATCATTGCAACCTACTATTTATTGCCAAAAGGTTATTGTAACTTAATTACAAATCACTCTTAACATTTAGGTACTTGTTACATGTTCCTAATTGTATTACATACATACTTCGAAATAACTACAAACAGAATTGATGATTTTTAGCTTTTCTTCAATGAACATGTCTCGTTTTAATTACTCATGTAGTAAATTTAATCTTGACTATAAAAAATAAAGGTATCCATTATTGCACTAAACGGCATAAAATCGCCAATGCCAAATTATTTTTAAAGTAGGTATCATGAGTAGACATCTTATTTTCATAGTTATTTTTGGTAAATTAACATGTGACTGGTAGGTAGTAGGGGAATGGAATTAAAGCCGTTGCCTTACTTTAAGAATCGAATACATATTATACTAAGTAAACTATTGAAAAAGAAAAAGTTAAGATTTTAAGGTAAATAAAGGTCCCATCTGTCATTTTACCACGTGAAAAAGAAAAAGAAATTCATAGTAGGTATAATTCGTATTAGAAGGAAATCAATCTTATTATTTCCTGCCCTTTCAGACACAAATTGCAGTTTTATGTAGCAACAGCGTTACCAAACATTATTGCTTTCGCGATCTTCAGTCGATTGAACGTCGTTTAATGTGAAGAGGCTTTAAACCAGGGATAGCCAACCATTGTTATATGTCTGTCCTGTGTGCATAGTAAAATAATTTGAGCGGTATTTAATAACTGAGAGGTAATGTTGGTAGAATTAATATGACAAAAACCAAAATTTCGAGAATTGAAATAGACCGTATTTATTCACGTTATACGTCACTTTTTCTCATTTTTTTAAATTTTAAATACAATGTTTATATATTTTTTTAATTTATAAAATTAAAAAAAAACTCAAATAAACATCCCACCGATATCGGGTACAGGGTCCAAGATACCGAAACCTATATAGGTACGTTCTTTTGTTTTACTAAAGATACAAATCGTCGCCATTGCATTTTTTAAAAGAACTTAACCTATAAATGTTTGCCACCCCTGTAGTAAGCGAACAAAACGGTACACAACGCAAATGACTTCTCACGCCAGTAATCAGATGTTTAAAGCGCTATCTTTTGCGCAAATTTTGCACAACAGATTTGTGCCTTGCACTTACGTATAAATAGATTAAGTATCAAGATTTTTGTCATAAAAGAAGCCCAAAGGACAGTAGGTGTGAAAGAATTTGACCTTCAATAATAAATAATAATAATAAATTAATAATAAATTGTTTATTACTTCTCTTTAAACATCATTTTACAATATTTTGCTAATTCTAAAAAGTGCTGATGTATAATTTGCCCGAACTAGGTAAAAACCTGTGTCTCGGGCGTAAAAGTGCTTATTATAATATTTATAGCTAATTAACAATAAATTGCTGTTAGTAACTAAAAACTAGGTCAATGTGACAAATACATTGTTATTACACATGTTTGTTATAATGCTTACATACTAATTAAAATATACATATTGCGTACCTACAGTATTTGAGTGTAAATATGCGGGCCTAAAAATAATCAGTAATCCACTATCCCTAAGTAAAATATGAAATTATATAATGTGTAAAAATGATTACAGCTAAATATTATCTAGAGTTTGACGCTATCAGACGCCTTTATAGTCTACGGAGTTGATGTACCTATATTCAGCGGCTTTTCTAGCAGGGCATTCGGAATCTCCCGTCTTGTGATTGTGGGGTTTTTTGTAGCGCTTACAGGTTGCACATTTCGGCGGTTCTTCCTTTGAAGAGCACTCTTGAGTCGCGTGTCCTTCTTCTCCACAGTGGCCACAAGTAGAGGCAGCAGATTTGCAAGTCTTGGATGCATGACCATACTGCTGACACTTGAAGCACCGAGTCACAAGGGTGAAATCATGTACCGGGCACGACGTCCAGTTTATGTAAAGCCTGTTCTGATTTACTAGGACTTTCCGGATGCTGGCTGGTACTTCAACAATATAGTTGCAGCTGTCAGCATCCCTTTTTCCTGACTTATGGCTTAGTTTAATTGAGGTCAAAAAGGTATCCTTGGTCAATGTTGGAAGTTTGTCTACGATATTTTGGTCATAAATACTTTTGAAAACTTCTTTCTCTGCCATATCACTGGGTACCCCAATAATTATAATGCGAGGCTTCCGCTTCTGAGGTTCATCAACAGTAAGTGCAGATGTGGAACGCTCGACAGTCTCTTTCACTTTTAGCATGTCATCCTTAGTCTCTGTGCTTATGATAACACCTCCGTTTCTTGTTTTCCGAAGTCCACGTACCTTTAGCTTCATTTCCTCAGGGCATACAATTTTTGGACTAAATTTTGGTCTCTTCACTGGTCTTAGTATGGTCACTAGGATATATAGCGACAGAGCTGGTTGCATGAGGCCTAATAAGGCTTTTGTACCCTTCACCATGTCTGCGAAGGATGTGCTTCCGGTTTATGTTTGATGAGAGTATCTTGTAGTTCCTGCTTGATCTCAGTCAAACTACTAGCGAGGTCTTGATTTTCCTTTAACGTTTGCAGGGTGGCGTAGTTCTGAAGGGCTTTATGTTTCAATGACTGATATTGCACAGCCATTTGAGAGACTCCGTATCCGACTTTGCGACAAAGGGTAGTGACTCTTAGTTTTTGTTCGGAATTCATCTTGCCTTCCGAAACCGTGATCGAAACCTCATTCAGGCACTGCTCAATACTAGACATCCAGGATTGAATTTCAGGAGTAGAAAAAACCTCAATTGTTTCATCCTGTGCGTGACTTCTGGGTGTTGCTGCTGGTGGCGATGAGCAATGTGGCAGTCCGCCACGATGGGAGGGGCTTCTATCCATAATTGTAGATCACTTTTTGTACATATTTGTAATAAATACTGTATAATTTCACAACAAAAACGCTATGTCTCTAAAACTAGGTCACAATAAAAAAAATTGTTAATTACGCTATTTTTAAGTTGCTTGATGAGCACGTCTGTGTTCGTCGAATAACGCTAATTCAATGTCCTGGCTTTTTATTTATCGTTGTTAAACTGTTCTAAGTAGTCTGGGTTAATTGGTTTTCCAATTATTCGAATAAAATCCAGCTAAGCTTATAGATTTTTTTTAATATAAAATGGGTTTCACTGATGGAAAGCTAATATCAACGCCCATGGACACCCGCAAAATCAGTGGAAATATGAAGGTCCATAAAAAATATATCAATAATCCCTGCTTCGTTAGAAAAACATAATAATATGAAGATTTTACGTGTCAATTATTTTTAAAATTAGTCATAGTGCTAAGTAATTATTCATTAACAACAGTAATTACATACAGCAAAGCTTGGCCCCTGAGCTATATTTTACAGGTTCGATAACCGTAAAGTTCAAACGCTTGTGTAACCCAAAGATTGATGTCCTATTAGATATTCGTAACTACTTATGTCAACCACGTCGAACGATGAGCTAACTATGAACTAAACTATTATTAAATTAGTTCTGTTTAATATTAATTACGTAATCTTGGGTGCAATCTTAGTAAATGCAGCTATGGGTGTGATTATAATCTATATTCAAATTACCTAGACTCCTAAAGGCATAAAACGGTCAAAGTACTCAAAGTTGACTTTCTTGGTGTAGCTGTTTCAACGAGGTGATCTCAGGACAGTGTTAGATATCCAATTTACCGAAGAAGGTTTTAATGTAATTTATAAATAGATATCTTTATTCGAAGAATGTTTATGCTTTTTTTTAATGACGCCAAAAATCATCAAATGTTGGTTAACAGCAGTGAGGGATTGTCAGACTTTTACTGACTAAGAAACCGTCGTATTCCGTCGTAGGCCTTTTATGTACCTACAAGGCCTGGGGGTAACTCTTTCGAACAATCCCGCAGCCCCGGCACGCCTTGGCCCTCCTGGGCCCCGCTGGGATGGCGCTTATGCTGAGGCGCACATTTGCGCGACACACAATTGATTTTCTATGGTCATATACTTACCAGCATACGAGCGATCCAATCGCATTAGGACGTTATTTCAAAATTACTTACTTCACATACTAACAATTAACTCCCAATAATTAAGTCATTTCGCACAAACTAATTAACGAAGGTGAATGTAAAATAATACCATATTAGTCTTGTTGATCCACACAGCAATCGTTACAAAATTTACGAGCACTTAACTTATCTAATGATAGCGAAATTGTGGCCTAACCTTCTGACCTTACTTCATTACACTAGTGTCTGCCTACGGGTTTGCTTGAGATTAAGATATGGTTTTAGCGCGGTTGGGTGCCTGGGTACGGTAAATTTATGAATAGGTGCGACGATGGGTATGTATTTTCTTAGCCGTGAGGGAATTGTAAATTGTGTACTGGTCTAGAATTGATATAAGGTTGTGCTATGTAAATAAGTTATTCCATGAAAGTATTATCATGATTAGGGTGCAGTTTTTAAATGATAGATGAGATGCTCTCTCTCTTATTCTATCCCGATATCTAGTTCTTTCATTGGATGTCGTGGATTAAGTATTCCGGGATGAAACAAGAAGTGACTTACTATATTTTTTGACTGTGAATCATACAGTCAAAAAATATAGTAAGTCACTTCTTGTTAAAACTAAAGTATCTTCATCAGATAAAAAGTATATTAAGTATTGAAAGACAAAAAATGTCTTCAATTTTATATTTAGGTGTTTTAAGGAACATAAAAATAATCAAACGAACTCACAAATAACTTTTTCATAGACATCAGTAATCAAGTAATAAGGATAGTCTAGCTTCTCAGTTAATGGCCGCATACCTCGTAATTATTTAATTAATATTTCAACAGTAAACACGGAATGCCCCATAATGTAAATTCCTTCAGACTTACATACATGATGGTTTGATGAGCGCACTTGCGACATGTGTAATTGTGTAAGCCATTTCTAGTAATTATAACTCTTTGTAAGACGCGTTGCTGCTTAATATTGTTATGTGCCTGATAAATGTAATTTTCGTTAGAATCATTTGCCAAACAAGTGGTGGTTTTAGTCATTTTATAAATAATGTTACTAGGTAGATACTATATCGATATTAATCTAGGTAACGTAAATAGCACTGAAATCTTATCTCAAAACAAAGCTACAAAATTAGAGCGTTCATTATAAGCAAGACGGACAAACTGTAGAGCTACTTACAATATACATAATGTTAGTATAGAAGAGTGTCTATGGTTACTAGTGACACGATAAGAAAGACCGGAAGATATTAATAACTAAAACAAAAGGTAGACGTCTCGGAACATATTTTATTTTACAGTTTATCATTCAGCTTTAAAACTGAATATTGCCAAACCACAAGTATGTAGTCCAACGAGTCTAAGCTATAAACAGGAGAACTTTATACTAACGGACATTTATGAGACATAAAATTAATTATGTTATTTGCAAATATCTAGACATACTTACCCATCTAAGTTAACCAAGAACACCAGTGGATTGCTATCAATTAAGTTGTCAAATGTAATACCTACAACAAATATACTGGTATGCATACATTTATTTTCTTCAAAATCTTTCGTATTCTCACGCCATTGACCGTAATACAAGGGAAAATTTCATGTGGAACATGATAATTTAAGATAATCCTATCGTCTGGTTAGGAAAAAAATCGGTATCCCATATCATTTACTTAATTAATATACCTAAGTACTTGAAAAATATGTGAACCTATATCATTATTTTTTTTTTACATTCAAAGGATGTCCCATCCCGCTTCCCATACCCACATTCTTAATTACAAACTTCTTCGCAATTTCACGTCAATATAACACTAATTACCTGACATTTGCAAGGCATGATGAGAACGTGTTACTACATGACATTCTTCGTTAAAATCCCATTAAAATACCAGAAGACTAAACGGGTCTACTGCGTAGAAACACCTGTGACAGCCCTTATTCGGAACTTCGCATAGTTTATTTATTACTTGTAAAATTATTTATTTATTAATTAAGGGCGTGTTCTAGCGGATATCCTGATGAATAAGCTCGTCTATGTGAGATCATTTGTTTATGATCTCATACAAGGTTATAAGTACTACTAATAGTATTAGTTTAATAAAACGAGCACGAAATTCCATCACGAATTTCAAAAGGATACGTTTCAGAGAGATATCGAAATAATTAATCATCAAAAACACTTCAAGTATTTATTGATGCAATGCGGTCATCCATTTTTTGAAGATTTAAATCATTAGAGCACCCTTCCCGCTGTGGATGCAGCGTGAGGGAGTATCAGACTCTTACTGACTAAAACCCACCATGTTCCTTCTTAAGCCCTGTTGGGGCAGCGGACAATCCCGCTGCCCCAGCAGGACAGTGATATAATAATCCCCACCATATACTTCTAACTAAAGTGTTTCTATGAGATCGATCGTTGATAGTGTTTTGGTTGAGACAAATTAAGCATAGTCATATTCAAGTGCATTACTTATTTGGTATAGGCGATCTGAAATTATGTAACTTCAACTCCATAATAAAAAATGAAAAAAATAAATCTTCTAACATACCCGATGTACACGTCATGTAACTGTCAATAGTTTTATATGCATACTTTTTGCATCCGTATTTGGTGGCCTAGACGTTTAACATGTTTCTAAAATACTTATACAGTAGATGATTCGTTTGATAAATAAAAAATACTTGTAAACTGGCTTCAGAACGATAACTCTACGTAGGAATCTTTTAAAGTATTTTTTTTATTTCTTAAGGAAAAGGCCATGCCTAAGCTTTCAAAAAATCTGTGTAAAAGTTATGAAAGTCAAATTTTTTAAACTCCGAGTTTACTACATCGTGTTATTTCCTAATTAAAATAATATGCACAATACCCTGAAGTCTTAAGTTAATTGAAATATTGTTAAAACTCTTCCTCAAACTCATAGGCCATTAATCATTCAACCAAAGTTCAGTTATCCACTATATTTGTCCGTATGTAACAGCTAAAAGTTAGCATAATTATTTTCGTCACAAAAGCTTAAGAGCATCCACACACTTCAGACTAAAAAGTTGTCTGACAGTTGGCACAAGGGTATTCAATTTTTTTTAAGAAAATCTTGTTTGCAATCAGTTTTCAGTCGATCTGGTACTGGCATAATACCTGATCTTGGTATATACTATAATTTAACTGTAGATCCCGGCTGTCATTGAGCATCCTTAGCACACGTTATAAGAAGTCAGAAGTCAGTAAGTCTACCAGCAGTTTTATCGAGTGGTATTGGGTTGCCCGGATAACTGGGTTGAGGAGGTCAGACTGGCAGCCGCTTCTTGTAAAACACTGGTACTCAGCCGCATCCGGTTAGACTCGAAGCCGACCCCAACATAGTTGGAAAAAGGCTCGGGAGATGATGATGACTGATTTATGACCAAGCTGTCTATCGGCCGACTAAAAGTTTGCCGTTAACGGGTACTCCAAAAGTTAGTGTAATTATTGTCGTCACAATAACTTAATTGATAACACAAGTTCGCGACGCGACTGTTTCCTAAAACGCGGCCATAATGGTTGCTTATTTATAGGGTTCCGTGAGAAGCACATCAAAACACTGCCGTGAGAAATTAATTTGAAGTTTTGGGCTGTCACTTTTGAGATTGTTGTGAGTCTTGTCTCGTTTTAATAAAATGTAACACTTGTACAGACTTTTTAACATGCATGTTTAAGATCGAATTCTTAACATTTTTCAGTCTGTTAAAGAACATCCAATGTCTGTTGTTACTCTTAAAATAACTAGGAATACTAAACAAAGCACGTTATTACAAACTTTTGTTAAAATTGATTGTATTAAAAACAATTACGTTTAAGCAAATTTCTAAAACTAAACGCACATAAATGTCACATCATTCAATAACTGCGGCTGTGCAATTTCAAAACCTAGTATCTGACAAATTTTAAAAAAAGCGTGTTTTTGCATTTTTCGACCTTATAGACCATTCTCCACATACTAGGATAGCAAAAACTCCCAAAAATTTTACAAAAACGAAGTTACACAAAGTCGGAAACCTAGTATCTACAGTAAACGTTTTCAAAATGCAAAAATTACAAGATTAAAACATAGTATCTAACATCAACCATTTTAAAAACCTAGTTAGTGCTTGTAGTTACTTGGATATAAAATGGTTCATGTAGATACTAAGCCAATGAAATGGTTGTAATAAACGTCAAAACTCCCGCGCAACTTTAGTATGTGAGAACAAGTCGTTGCAAGTGCGTGTTTTTGTCTCTAAAAATGAGCAAAAATCAGTTTTATAGGTCGAAATTGATCTTGAGTGCTTTAAAAGAACAACATGGTGAAATTTAAGTACGCTTCAGTGTATAATATTGTCAAGATTGTTTGTTTTCCAAGGTTTTTTATGAATAAAAGGCATTTTTTTTAAACGACGTCAAAAATCATCAAATAACCCCTCCCGCTGTGGGTTAGCAGCGATGAGGGAGTGTCAGACTCTTACTGACCAAAAACCGTCGTGTTCCGTCGTGGGCCTTTTATTTGCCAGAGCCACGGTATCTCTTTCGAACAACCCGCAGCCCCGGCAGGCCTTGGCCCTACTGGGCCCTGCTGGGGTTGCTGACATCTCTTTGAGGAGCGCGTGGAACAACGCGCGCCTCGACGGCGGGTCTGTCGTCTAAGCAGACAGAGGGACGCTGAGCCACCCGAACTCACCGCCCACAGACCCATGCCTATGGTGGCCGGGAGTCATCTCGCGACACCCGGCGCCCGTGGTGTCTACCTGGTCCAGCGCGGCGGCTGGGATGAGAGGTGCGAACTCTCTAACGTTCCGCCGCCTCCTTCTCGAGCATGACTGCTTCGCAGAAGGAGGCGAAGGCATCCCATTCCCTCTCGCTCCGGACCATGGCCTGAACCAGGGCCGGACGCGAGAAGTCGCCGCCGCCTAAAGCCTCGACGAGTACCCGGCGGTGCCGTTCCCACGCAGGGCACTCCTGGACTGTGTGGTCCACCGTGTCCTCGGGGCTGTCCGCACAGTGGTGATACCCGGGCGCCTCCTCACGAAAGATTCGATGCAAGTACCTCCCGAAACAACCGTGTCCGGTGAGGACCTGCGTCATGCGGTACGTGAGGGCGCCGTGACTCCTGCCGAGCCACTCCTCAAAGAGGAGACTTACCGCCACTATGGTGGCGTACCCTGTACTGGGTTACGACAGTCGTTCTCTCCAGGCCACCATGAGATCGCGCCGGAACTCCGCCCGCTGCTCGACAACTTGCCGCGGCAACGGGGTTTCCCCCCCGGCGCTGAGCCTCCTCGCGCCAGTCGTACAGGCGCAAAGACTCGCCTCCAGATCCCACGGTGGCAGTCCGGCTAGTAGGCCAGCTGCTTCGCGGGAGATCGTGCGGTACCCCCGGATTAGCCGAATGGCTATCACCCTTTGGGGCACGTTCATGTAGTGTACGGCCCGCGGCCATAATGAACGTTATGAAAAAACACAATCCCTTGACCATGCCAACCTTAAAATATATTCCAAGAGGCATTAAAGAAAGTAAAAAGAAAGGCATAGTAAAATCATTATTATAGCTTATGCCAATGAACAGAAGGGAGTTTTGGCAAAGTTTACCGATCAATAATAATTCAGTTGATTTAGTTTCTGGTGGACAATTTTTAATAAGCGAATAATTTATTTTATTTGAATATTGTTTTCAAATATTTTGAGTGATTATTTTTTTTTACTGAGAAAAAGAGTTTTTTTTTTAATGTTTTTCATTAAAACTGCTTATCACTATTTTGTTGTTTTATTCTATTGTTTCTTACTAGGTTTATAAAAGTGCATTTAGTTTCTACTCAGTAAATTCAGACCTAAATGAAAACAAAGCAAGTGATCTTACTAGGTTTTGAAATTGTCACACTCAAAAAGTTAGAACTAAGAAAACAATTTTTTTATTAGTAACTGCTCCTCTACGTACGTACTCGGTGATAGACGCATTAAAACACTTTTTTTTAAAACCCTGTTATCTCCCTCAAATTTTGCAATCACTCCCAGGACGGTACGACTAATATTATTGAAACGGCAAGCTGTCAAAGATATGAAATCGTTTTTCGGCTCTCCTATAAAATTTGGTTTTGTGCAGATACTGGGTTTTGATATTTCGCAGCCGACTCCATTCATCACTAATTTCATTATGAAGAAACACTTAAACAGCCAATTAGCTGAACTCAAATATTGATTGAAATCAACAAAAGCCCTGTCTTCGGTCGACTGGGTATCAAAAGGTCATAAGTACAAATACAAGTAAATTACATAACATAACATTCTGTAACTAAGTACTACATACTGATTCCTATCTTATGTTTAAATGTAAGTTTCGTTCGAAATGTACAACAGTAAATTATTTAGAAAATAATGTGTAAGTTTATTACTATCGATTTGATGGTAAACGCCAAAGTTTTCCTGTACTAAATGTTGTATCTCTGTAAGAATTTAAGATTTTAGTTTCATAAAATATCTCCTTAACTGTCTCTGTATTTTTGTACACTGAACCGATTTAAAACAATCTTTAGTTCCCTCGGGCCGCGAGTGACACCGTGGGAAAGCGGCTAGTTGAAAATACAAGGTATATTTTCCATAAAAAGATAACCATTTAAAATTGTAAAAAAAAGGAAAAAAATGACCTACGGAACCTTTTAACAAAATATTCTAAACCACACTCGCATCTTCTATAATCTGACATAATAAGTGGTTTGCAGAATGATGGACAGATGGCAAAAAATAGCTAAGATTAAGTTGCAGGCCGAAGCTGTAATGTTGACCCACTGATTCAGATAAGTCAGGCCGTATTTTGTAATACCCTGTATAACTCTGTGTAACTAGAGAGGTTAAGCAACGGAGGGATGAGAAAAGGTGATGGGTTTTATTCGAAAGGATTTTTAAGGGTGGTTTTGATATTTCAACTCTAAGAAGATTTTTCCGGAATAGGTAGTTAATGGGAAAATGTGTGTTTCAAATAGACAAATTGATCTTGAAATACGTTGAATGTAAAAAAATATTTTAAAATGTATTGTTTAAATATAGAGATGCATATTTCGTGCTACACTCTTAATCTACATAAGTATACAATAATTTGTATCTAGGATTATTGTACATGTAAATTACCAGTAATAAAACGGTTCCTAACAAATAATCTAAGATTATTCTTAATTCAATTACTGCAACTGCAAATAAATATTATGTGGTATGGTATTACGAGAAAATCTCAGTAATAAAATACATTAGCCACAAATAAAAAACAAAATTACGTTATAAATACGATAAGAATCACTAAGTTCTCAGCGATGGTATCGTCTAAGCTTAGCACATAATTCAATGGATGCGGTGCAGTGGCTGTGAATGCAGGTCGCGGGTCAAATGCATCACAATCATATTTAATTTGTAAGTATTATGGGATATGGACTGAAGATTGGCCTTGAGGAGGTATTGTGTAGGTGTAAGTATATTTATATACTTTCATTATATAATATGTACTTATATCATACTACATGTAAGTATACTTACTTAAAAACGCCACATTTTATTGTTGTTTTAGCCGCAAAAGTTGGTGAGGCTGTGATAATTCTGGATGGACAACGATTTCCTACGATTTTAAAAGTTCTGTCACTTATGGAAAGTGCGACGCGGAAAACTACCCCTCGGATCACTGGTGAAACAGCAAGTTTAATATAATTACACTCTAGGTTAGCTAAGTTTTCCTAGGGCACGGCTGATCTGATCTAGATAAAATCAATTGTATTTAGAGGTACAGGTGATAGCTTAACGTTGTGTAGCACAAAATTCAATGGAAGCGGTGCAGTGGCTGTGAATGCAGGTCGCAGGTCAAATGCATCACAATGATACTTAATCTGTGGGTTTTATTGGGAACAATTTATGTGAGCCAAAAGTTGAGATGATGTTGGATAGAATATGGAAGATTAGCTGTTGATACAAACCTATAAATAAAACATCATCATATTAGTATACATACATGTATAAAATTGTATGCACACATTCAATGGCGGACTCAAACATAATTTCTTTGAATTATTTAGGATGCGTCTTCATTTAATAACTGAAAATAAAACCAATAATTCTCGATTATAAATCACCCAAAAATACCAGCCACCTTATAAATAAGCTATAATTAAAAACTTAGGTATTGTTAGTATATTCTCATGCTATAATGTTTTGTTCAAACAACTAAGATTAATGAGTGCACTAAACTGTTTAGACAGTTAAACGTATGATATGATTTATTTGTATGTTTGTCTGTTCTGAAGGTGGTTCTTGTAAAAAGATGGATAAGGATCAATAGCCGTATTATAAAACATCATTATGCTATGTTGAAGGAAATGAGTCTGGTATTGTGCCATTTAAAAAAAAAAACACTTGAAGAGATTTTTTTGTACACAGGTTTGCAATCAATGCAGGTAAAATAACCATGTAATATTTATTTTGACTGCGATGCGATATATATATAAATTAAAAAGAGTGCTTTCAAAAATAAATACACGCAATACATTGTAATCACACTTAAAATACGCTTGGAAAATTATTTAAAAAATCGGCTCTGTGTAGGCAGCAGCTAGGGAAAAAGGCGGCCGTTTTCCAAGTAAAGTGCACACTACACAGGCGTACCTATGTATGCGTAGTCACAAGAGCACTCAAGGTATGGGTTCCCCACTTTCATGGTCAGGTGGGAATCTAACATGGCTAGAGAGATTAGGTGCAGAACCAAATGTCCTATTATTTATTACTCATACAGAATGTTATTAACCCACAACACTGACCCAATTAAACTGCACTAACTATATTTCTAGAACAAAAAACTATCCTACATGCAACTTGCTCTAAGGTTCATCACCATTTGACGCGTTACTTCAAAGCGCTACTAATTTGATTTAACTGCTTAATTATGCTAATGACCACGCTAATTACCGTCATTTGCATGTACAGCGATAGTTTAATTAATTTCAATCGAGCATGAAGTTCTAATGTGTTGGAAAATCATCAATCATTAAAAAATTATGTGCATAGAACATGTGTTCTGTCATATTATTT